>NC_090882.1:9310086-9362586 GCF_036669935.1 Montipora foliosa
CATAACTGTTAAATGATTTGTTGAAACGGTTGTCTGTTAATTTATCGTTTATCTGCAATTTTAAACTTCACTCTAATACCACCCCACAGACATAATAAAAAAGGTAAACTAAATCACTTACTTTTCTCAGCTTCCTCTCTGGTAGCAAATGACTAAACGCCTTTACAATTCGGCCAAGGATATGACACAACAGATCCATGGTGTTCTATAGACAAAAAGATCTGTTAACCCACGAATAACATACATGGAAAATTTTCAGAAGATTTAGTTTTCGGGTAGCACAAACCAAGCATTCTGATTGGTCAATAAAGGGAGAAACACACAGGTAGCCAATCAAATGTGAGCCCTGGATTGCACAGCTTTTGCCTGATTGCATAATATGCCCACTTCGCTTAAGCATAATTACGATAAGCTATCTTGAATCTTTTTTTATGTATCAGTGCTCAATGCAAGTAACCACATGGTTTTTTCTGGTACAATTTGGAATAAATAAGCACTCATAATTTTTTTGGTTCCAAAACACAGCAGATGATGATTCTAATTAATTTTGTTCACATACAAAATACAAAAAAACACTGAACGGTGCGATGGCTATGCAGTTAAATTGCCAAATTTGACACGACAGGATTAAAGACTTAATTTCAGTCATTCTGAACTTGTACCACTTTATGGCCAAAGTTAAGAGGCATTATTCCAAAAAAATTTACAAATAGTTACATTATGTTGAACTTACTAACTACATTTAGCAACATGCAACTAGTTTCCCATCTTTCTCGTGGGCGCATTACATCTTAAACGTCACTAGTTGAATTTGAAAATTCGTAGGTGCATCACTTTGTAGAGCCCGCAGACCAGCGGGACACGTTGTCCATTCAGGAGCTAGATAAACCGTCTTGCTACCCAAGCAGGAGTTCTAGTACCTCAACGGGTAGAGCATCCGACCAGAGTTACGGGTGATATAGTTTAGAATCCTGCCTAGAACTATGCTTTTTCAGTTGTCCTTTTCCTGGTCGCCAAGTAACTACTTTCCCATGCTTCCAACAGACACAATACACCTTCACATCACTTAGTGTATGAAGTCAAAGTCTGCAGAAAGCACTGGCTTCACATAATGAAATGCCTAAACATAGAATAAAACTTACACATTTTTTTTTCATTTTTTAATTTCCTTTCATTGCAGGTTGCACTAAAATTACCTCCTTTAAGAAGCAAACCGAGGCGTAGTCCAACAAGCTTTTTAAGTTTTTCTTTTTGTACCTAACAAATTAATAGCAAACACTTTGGTATCGTAAACAAATTTATTATATTAAGTATAGAGATATACGTACATTTCCATGATGAGAATAAAAACGACATACGATGTTTTCTCTAGTGAAAAATTGTCGTATCGGGCTTTCGATTGGTTGTACAATTTTATCTTTCACTAGCGAAAAATTGTCGTGTCAGCGTTTTGATTGGCCAGTACTGCAAAATTTGTAAACATGGCGGCTGACTGGTGTATGGTTTTCAAAGTATTTGTTTTTTTATTGCTTAGTTTTCTCCACAAAATACTTCAGAAAATCTTAAAAAGTTTTAGAAGTGTTCAATCGAGGTATGGTGGGTAAAGATTTCTTTCATTTCAAAAATAGTTTGCTATTTGTTTGGGGCTTTTGTTCACGATCAGGGGTTTGATAGCCTCTCATTTAATATATTAACACTTACCTCGTTAACTTTACGATCACTGTACTTATATAATAAACAAATTTCTTCATGGTTGGCTCGTTTGTACGATTTTTATTACTCACGCGTTGTGAAGGATCGTCAAACTCACTCTTTTATATTTATTGTATGGAGGGGAGTGTTTATCGGGAACTAAAAGAATCGCATATTTTTCGTACGTAACACGAGTGGTCATATTGAGCAACATCGTCAAGATTCCCGCCTTTTTTTGTTTGTATTTATACCCAGTATTTTGTGTTAAAGCCTGCTTTTCAATCTCTCTGCATATTTATTGTCCATAAGAAAAATTCTAATAAAAAGAAATTACACGTTAACTTGAAGATACGAATTTTACATTCTCGTGGCAAGAACGACAGAGAATGTTAGCATCAGCAACGAGTGCGCATACGCGAGCAATAATCAATATCCCAGGACTCGTATTCAAAGTGGAACTCGTTGTGGATGCTAACATTCTCTCATATTTCACGAGTGAACACAGCGACCGAGTGAGGTAGTGGTCTTGCCACTCAAACATAAAATTCATAGGTCATTCAAGGTCATCCTGACTCCACTGCCAAGGTAATGATTTTGCGAAAATTTCAACTTTCAAGTAAGATCAAAATACAAATTTATGTAACAAGAAAGGCAAAGTAGGTACCAAATTACAATAACCGTTTTGCACGATTGGAAATTGAGTCTCAGTTTATAACAATCTTAATAAATAGCATTTTATGCCTCTCGACACGCACATAGACTGGAGGAATTATTGTGTAGCCTGAGCCAACATAACACAGCGCACACATTGCATTTAACAACAGCATGTTGCTCATTAACAATCTAAGGCTTTGTCCCCTTTATCTAATTTCGGGTTAATGAAGAAAGTAGTCTGTGTTTTGAGGCTCACGGCCTTGAACTGTTCCTTGAGCTGAGACCTGCTCCTTGAAGGGCCAAACTACTCCTATGAAGTTTCCTATAGGATGAGCCGGTGGTATTTGCTAATCCAAAACTGTCCTCAGATCTCCTGAGGTATTTTAGCGTGCTAAGAAAGATTGCATAGTGCATGAAATGACTTTTATTTATTAAAGATATTCCACTTTTATTCTACATCTAAAATTCTAGCAAAACTGTTCTTGTAAGTAGCTGCTGCTATTCCGCCTTTCTCATTACCCCATTTTGTACTTTTAACTCAGTTGATCCTTCTTAACTCTCACCATTATCATCATTTCTCTTGCCAGGATGGCGTACAGTCCACCAGTCAAACGGTGCCCCAACAGCCCCTATGGTTTCAGGTGAGTCTGGGGGCATTGCCCAGTGCTAGGTCGACTTACTGGAGGTCTTGGCAGATGAAATCCTGGCAACAGGCGATAGGGCACCTGCAGGGTCGAAGCCAGCCAGCTTCAGTGGGGGAGAATTCGTGTATAGCTTCTGGATGGCTTGGAGGTAGTCAGAGGATGAGGCCGAGCCAGCAAACACAATGCTGGGCTGCAAGGCGCAGGATATCAGGTTGGCCTGTTGTGTTACAGAGCTCCTCGTTGGACACATGGTCAAACTAGCATACACCCTTGATGGATCTGAGGGCCCTGGAGTCGAAGCTTTGGAGTTTTGCTGCTAGGTACTGGGTTAGAGGCCAGGTCTTGGCTCCATAAAGAACAGAGAGGATGGCGTGTGGTAGATCTTTAACTTTGTCGGGGGAGGGATGTTGCGGCACGTCCACAAAGGTCTCTGAAGGCTCCTCGCAACACCCAACACCAAACCGAACCTGCAGATTACTTCCATCTCCAGGTCTCCATTGTTGCAGACCCTGGAAACCCAAGTGGACATAGGAGCTCACGAACTTGACTGACTCAGTCCCGATGGTTATGGGAGGTGGATCAGGTCCATGCCTACATGCAACACTTTCGTCTTGGACCAGTTCACCTTGAGTCCAACCCAGTTTTGTCTCTTTCCTGAACGCCAGCAGAGCGTTATCCAGGTCGTCGAGGGCGTTGCCGAAGAGGGCTCTGTAATCAGTGCAGTCCAGGTCGGACAGATGGTAGTCACCAAGCTTGACTCCCAGGACACGCTTGCAAACTGCCATCATGAGGAGGTCGATGATGCAGCTGAAGAGGATCGGTTCTGCAATTAATGCAGGCCTGGCAGATTATGGCATCGATCAAAACTTGCTGTTGATGCGGACACAACTCTCAGCATCGTCATAGAGCTTGGTGAAGAGCCAGAGCAGCTTGGGTGCAATGCCCAGACATTTTAGGATATTCCAGAGGGTTGGTCTGCCTATAGTATCAAAGGCAGCTTTGAGGTCAAAGAAAGCAATATACCGTTGCCAGTTTTAGCAGAATTCACGTAGGTCCTGTATGATAATCGGAGAGCTGAGATGTCATTGGTGGTGGATTGGCCAGGCATGAAGCCAGCCTGTTAGGAACAGCATCTGTATCTGATGGCAGGAAGAGAATGCTGAAGAAGAATGCAAGTGCATAGCTTAGCTGGGATCGATAACAGGGTGATTCTGCGATGATTGCTGCAAACCAGGTGGTATCCTTTTCTTTTCCAGTATGACCCTATGTCTCCAGTCGTCCAGAAGCTCCTCTGTCACCCACACATGATGAATTATGGCGACTAGCCAAGCAGTCGTACTTTCCACAGTCTGGATGCGGTTTGCTGGAGGAGGCAACTAGGTTAGAATTGGGGGAACGCTGGAACTGCTCTATCCAGCGACCCAGGCAATCAGCTTCGGAGGTGATGATACCACCATCATTTGACCTCACTCTTGCAGGTTCCACTGCGAGCATTACAGAGAAGGCAGTACACCAGACTCTGATCATTGCACTAGGCAGTGTCCTTGAGTCGCGCTGCCTTAGCTTTCCCAGAACTGCTTGCAATGTGCGAAGATGGCTTGGTTGCAGGCCTGATTGAGGTGGCGGTATTCAATGACATCTCCATGCAGCTGCGCCACCTGATGTCACTCAAGTCAGAAATCCGAAGCTGTCTGGGGGTGTCGGTGTATAGGCCTATGGACTCAGTGGCAACCTCGTTGACAGCAGTCTTTAAAGTCTCCCAATCACCAAGGTTGTCAGCAGCCAGGACAGAGAAGGGGTTTTCGATGGAGCAGGCAAACTACTCATTCAAGTGAAGTTATGATCCTCTCAGTTATGAATGCAATTTTAGCTATTGCGTAGAGAAGCCAGAAAAATACAGGACTTCAATGGGGTTTGAACCTGTGAACCCGTGACCTCGCGATGCTTGTGCAACGCCCTAACCAACTCAGCTCATGATGGAGGAACGCCAGCAACGGTTAATGATGTGGCCTAGGGCTCTCCGCATAACACCCTCGTTGCTGTACCATGTCCAGTGGTGAATCCACTTAAGTGGGAACCACATGCCGGCAATACAGAGGTTGGTGGCAATGCATAGTTGGGGAAGACAGTAAGCATGGTCGTTGGTGGCCAGGGTATTAAACTCTGGCATTATTAATTTGTTCACCTTGTGGATGGAGTCAGGATAACCTATAGGTTCTTTTTCTGTTTTTTATTACTGGTATCAGTATTACGTTGTCGATTTCATTGTCATTGTCGTCATCATCATCAATCAGACACTGACATGGACTTACTCAGCTAATTCTGCTGCCACAAAACACAAAAACCTTGGACAGAATCTGCCTTCAGAAGATGAATTTTGAAGCAATTTAGTCACCTGTTTAATAATTGAAAACTTAAGTACATTAGTATGGGACAAAATGTATTATTTTACACTTCCAATAATACCGCTAAACTAAGTTACAGTCGACAAATTTATGGCTTGAAAGTAAAGAACGTGGTAAGAAAAAATCAAATACAAACATTATGAACAATATACACAAAAAATTACTATCATAATGACAAAACCCTACATCAAACAAACCTTAACAGCCTTAGAGTAGCTGTGTGCACTACATGTACTTAATGGAAACTACTGACTAACATTAAAGTCGAAGTAATGTACTTATTATTATAATTATTACTATCAACAGATTGTACTGGAAAGCTGGTTTACTAACTGAGGAAAGACACCACTAAACCGATGCCTACAGCTGAAGTCCTGCACCCTAAAAACAACATTGATGACATCAACAACAGACATATTGACTGACTTTTTCTAACAACACTACAAGGTCTGTAATAGCCGTTTCCCACCCTCATACTCTTGGGGCTACAAAAGCACAAATTGCGTTCAAGGGGCTTCAAAAGCACAAATGCAAAATCTTACGGCTACAAAATGCACTGCCAATTATAGGGGTAAAATTGCAATTTTTTGACCCTTCTTAAAAAACATAAAATAATATCTTATATAATAGTATAATGAGTTGCCAAGAACTGCATAAAGAACTTGTCAATATGGAAGAAGTGGTCTGCCCATTTTGCAATAAACAAATCTCAAAGCATACTAAAAAAACAGAACAATGTTGTGATGAACCGTTTATAGTGAATGATAACAATATGCTAGTTTGTAAAAAATGTGGGTTGGTTAATGGCTATAAACCGCTTATAGAATTTATTGATTTTCACTCAAATAAGCATAGATTTCATCGTAAAAGTGTTTACCAAAGAAAATATCATATAGAAAACATAATGAATAACATTGCCATTAAAAATGGTTTCCAGATTTCTGTAAAAAATATGGATAAAATAATTCGAATTTTTGCGGCTATCGGGGAAGTTGAGAAAGATGTTAACATTGATAGAAAGCGTATGATTAACATAAATTTCATTTTAAAACAAATATTTAAAATGCTGGATCTTCCTTTTGAAAAGGTCAAGACATCAAAGTCTAAAAAGACACTTGAAAGTTATAAACGATATTGGCAAGACATCCTAGCATTATCATTCGATAAAATAAATGTGATAGTTAAGGAATGAATTTGTCATTGTATTTAGCGTAGAACTTATCAACACTAGGACAAACATCAGTCACAAAATCATCTACATTTTTTAATTCTGTGTGAAATGATGGATTAAATTCACCACTTCGCAACATGTCTTTTATTGAATTCAAAAGATGCTGATAACTTTGGTATGCGTATGTGCAATTTTGTATTTTAAGATCCAGTGATTGGAAATCCATGTAAGACTTGATTAACAAAGCACAAGTGCTGATAGCTACTAGGGCTATACCGCCAGTTACAACAGCACTAATAATTCCACCAGTACCAGTTAAAATGGAAACAGTATTTCCTAACAGTTTGAATTTTTTGAAGCGTTTAACAGCCTTTTTGTAAGCCCAACACTTTCTATGGTATGCCTTATAATAGCTCTTTAGTTCGTCGACCTGATCTTCTGGGAGTTTGTCTGAAATATGGTTCCAGCTGAATATTCTCTTTTTTCGATCTTCCATATATATAGTTCAGATTGTTAATCGTCTGCATAGACAATATAGTATACCACTGACTTGACCACAAAAAGGTGATCTTTTAATCAGTTTAGTTGTGTATTTTTCTGAAATAGCATAAGTGTAACCTCTACCGAGCTTATGGTGGTCATAAAACCTCCCGGAAGCATCATGTAATACACTATGTGAATTTAATATATCAATCCAACCGAAGATCTTTTCAAGTAACCATGTTAGACAGCCACTACCTGGTCCAAGAAGACCAATTTCACCATCATTGAGTTCAAGAATCTCATTCATAGACATGTCTCTTTTAAAATAGAAACAGTGCAGGTATTGATAAACAAGTGCTGATTTTAATATTTTGTCATTAATGCATGGATGTTTTTCTTTTGCTTCTTGAAAACTATATTCCACAAATCGTAATAAATTGTCGATATACATATATATTGAGTTATATATTTTGAAAATCCACATCACAAATCGAAATGATTTTGAATGAATCTGAACATATTTTTCAATTCATCATCAGACAGAGATTTAGCCCAAACGGCAAAAGCATATAAATCCATTTCACAGAAATTCACAGCAGTGCCATCAGTATGAACCTGACATCCAATAAACATTTCTTGAGCTGAACCTGTCAGAGTGGCAGAAATTGTTTCTGTTTTAATCGCACTGATTGATGTAACGCCTCTAAAGAGTTCTAGATTTGTCCCATTAATACGAATTGTCCAAACTTCGATATTACCAGAGAGACTCGTCAAAGAAGGCATATTAAGTCGGCCATTTGATGATGAACCAAAATCGATATAGACTGCACCATCTCCCCATGGTATATGCATACCGAATCTGACGGCTCCACGCCCCCATTGAAACTGTGATTGATTAGTTATCGCTTTTGTTTTGACAACCAGTATTACTGTACATGTGTTACCAGATTTACCTGCTATTTTAGAAACATCAAATGATTTTTTTTCCAAATAGTCATCACTACCATCAAAACGTACAAAAAACAGTTTTTTTGTTGAATCCCTTAGAAGAAGAGGCTTTTTTGAATTGGTTTGTTGTGAAAAATCGATATTATTCACAGGATCAATCCATGAACTAACTCTATCATTTGAATCGGCTGTGACTACTGATAAAGCTGGAATTAATGCAATGCTGATTTTGTCTAACACTGGTATACCAGGTAGACTGTTCGAAACAATAAAAGTCGATCTGTCTAACTTCAAATCGAGTTGTTTTTTTATGACAACATGGTTATCTTCCGTAGCAGCCTTAACGACGAGATTTCTGTCAGTTTCAGCATGTCCATCTTCATTTAAAAAAAGTTTGAGGTCGTGATTGAATAAAATGTCCTCAACGGTGTATTCTATTTTTTCACCATTTTCGTCAATGAAATCAGTCCCATCTTCATTCAATGCGTACAATGACATATATATCATATGCTATACAATTTTAAGCACCTGGATTGAATTCTATGTATCCATGGAAATGTATGGCATAAGCAGAAATTTGATTAAATGTGGTTCTTATGCTCATTTCTGTGACATTAACAAAAGTTCTGTTGATTGTAACGTAATTGGTACCTGAACTTTTATAGGGGACTTGGAAAAAAACGGTTTGTCCTGTTCCAAAAGTTATTGCCAATCTGTATGTTCCTTGTGGTATTCCATGGTATGAAACGTTGACTGCATTTATACGAATTTTAGGAAATCGCAAATTTTGTCCTGGATCATTTAAATTTCCGTATTTCATCGTCCATTTGCTTCCTGCGTTTCTGGTTGTGACATATGTGATACGGGGTTGTATGAGATTGTCGATGAAGAATTTTTTGCTTACAGCATCATCATCATTTGTTGCCAATGCCAAACCTGTCATTTTATTGTTATTCATATTGATTGGCACATGCATTAAAAATTGATCATTTACAACTTGATAAGCCAATTCGTAATCATAGATAGTAAAATCAAGGTTGTTTTTTGCTTCGCCTTTTATACCGTAAATCAGGACATACAATGGTAAAAGAGTTGGGCTTCTATTGTCATAATTTGCTTGAACAGTTACATATAACCGTCTTTCGATAGTTGGTGAAGAACCATCTGGTGATAAGTTCATGATAAAGCGATAATATTTATACTCTGTGTTGGTTTTGACTGTTGTGGTTCTATCGATGTTCATGTTTCTTTTTTCAAAAGTAACCTGCAATGAATTAAACTCAACATCGAAACCGGTTCTCAGGAAATATATTTCTAAACACACAGTATATTTATCGCTATAATTGTCACGTATCAGTTTGAATAGATTAAAATCGAATCGTCCTTTAAACAGACTGGAACCATCTGCTGCCTTTTGAACCTTGAATGAAAATGCTTTTTGGTTGTTTTTATGTGGCGAGTCATTATAGTCGATTAAATTGGCATCCTGTATTCCATAATCTTCTGTAAATTCCCCATCATCCATAGCATATTTCAGCACATTTTTTCTGTTTGTATGTGTGGTTATGTGACTCTTTACTATTTCGTCGTCTACATATTTCTTATTTTTTTCTATTTGTTCATCTGTGTATCTATTGTTTTCGGTAGAAACAGTTGCAATACCGTCATTCACTTGCTTCAAAGTGATGGCATCTTGATTATGTGTGGCTCTGCCGAGATTTATTATTCGTTGATTGTTCATGTCTAGAACAGAAGTCATTACACCGCTTCCATCCAATTTCAATGTTTTTCCAACCTCGGAATCGACATAAGATTTGTTTGTCACATCTCTAGCACCGGTTGGTTGTCCGCAATTTATTATTTTATTCAAAGACATATCCAAATTTCCAGTCATTTTAGCTGAACCGTCTAATCGAAGTGCATCCAAAAATAATCGATCAACGTAACCTTTTCCTGTAGCATCATTCAAACCCGTTGGATCAGCAAGATTGACGATTTTTTTTTGTGACATATTCAAATTTCCAGTCATTGCTTGCGTACCATCTCGCAACACAACCTGATCAACATTCGGTTTGGTTGATAAACCAGTTTGTAATTGGTGTTTTGTAACAGCGTCAGAATTGCCAGTGCCTTCAGCAAGATTGCTGATTTTATTATTTCCAAAGTCAAAATTGCCAGTTACGGAAATACTTCCATCTTTTTTCAAATAATTAGCCAGCTCCGTTTTATCAGCTTTAAAATCAAAAGAGCTGTCAACGTAAAATTTATTAGAAGCATCTGAATGCAATATTGGATCTTGCACTCCTGAGATTCTTTTATTTTTCATGTCGATCGGATTTTGGGCTTCTATCTTTCCATCGTTTGTATTTAATTCAAAATAAAAGCTATGCAAATGCTCACTACTGACAGCGTCACTATGGCCATGCCTAGCAGGAGCGATATTCTCAACACGTCTATTATCCATATTAAGGGCGCCAGTCATTACATTGCTCCCATCTATTTTCAAACACCCAGAAACCTCTTTATCAACATAACTCTTAGTAGTTGCATCGTCATTCGTTTGAGGTGAATCTAAATTTCTCAGTTTTTTATTCTGCATATCATAATCACCGTCATCTGTTAGTTTGAAACCAACACCAGGCAATCCTTTTACTATTTCAATAACTTTTTCATGTGAATATGTGTCTTCAGGTAATTTACCATTTGAGTAACTCATATATACAATTGGTTTATATTTTTTCATCGAAATTCTTCTTTACTTGTTTCTTGGGTTTGTCAATATATATAAAACTAAAAGGGTCTCTGGTTGCTCTCTCGTATAATTGTTTTGAGACATTGTTTTCACGACATATGAGACTTTTTTCATTAGTACTCGGAAAATCATAAATGGCAAAATGTGAGCAGTTTAATCTAATATCTTTTGGTGTCTTGTAGTAGCTTTGACTCAAATATATGGCGCAGCAGTTTTTATGTCTCCCCTGTATAAAATAGTCAACTAATGGTTTTTGGTTTTTATCACATACAAAATCGTCGAATATCACAATTTTTTGATTGTCACCATTGAGATTTTTTACAGGAATTATTTTATCATTGCTTGCTTCAATGATATCATAACCAGCTTCTTCACTCCATGGTTCGAACTCTTTCATGAGATTCCGATACTTTGACTGCTCTAAGTTTTTTGCATAAAGGTATATTTTATCAAAATACAACAGATTGTGAATCATATGCATCAGTGTGTTTGTTTTTCCCGAACCAGAAGGTCCACAAATGAGCATGCGGAAGCATCGATCAGGCATAAAATCATGTAGTTGTGTGAAGTTTGTGACAACATCGTCGCCAGTATCATAATTAGGTATCTTCATTTATATTAAATCGTTACATTGTTTCGATAAAATGATGTAGTTAAACATGGTGTTCAACATGGTGTTCAACATGGTGTTCAACACAGTGTAAAACGTTATTTTTTATATATGAATTTCCATTTTTATGTAAAGTAATAATATAACAAAAATGAGTTTACTCAAGTGGAAAGAACTCGCCAAGAGTAAATCTGAATTAGGGGATAAGATCAATTATGTCCATAATGCAATTACAAAGCATGATATCGATCAGAAGACCAGTCAACAGGGATTTTCAAAAGTATTCCAACCAATTACAAGTAAATTAGATGATGTTGTTGACAGTAATCAGGTTCTAAGGTTGCCAAGGAAAAAACGACCATTGAAGAAAGGAGAAGTTCCTGATTACGGCATTGATATAGAGGATGAAGTTCCAGATATGAATCTTGGTGATCTATTTGAACAACCTGTTTTACCAAAGCAAGAAAAACAACTGGTGCCAAAACCGCCAACATATGAACAATCTTTACAAGATCTTCTGGAAGGACAAAAAGAGATTTATGTTGATCCTAAGTACTTTCCTGAAGAACCGGGATTGCCACCAGAATATGATGACGACGAAGAGATCGATTATGGAATGGATGATGAAGATATGGACGATGAGATATTGAATGAGATGGATGTGCCAAATTATGACACAGTTGAAAAAATACTGAATCAACCAGCAATGAATGACAAAAAAACCAAAGCATATCTGCGTAAGATTTTGGCTTATACTAGAACGAAAAGAAACAGTTTGAGAGGTGCCAAAACACATGTGACAAAACAATATAATAAGGGAATGATCGGGGAAGCACAAAGACAAGAGATGAACAAAAGAATAGACAGAGCTAAAAATGTCTTGAATGCATATATTGAACATTATGACACTAAATTTAAAACGATGACAGGTTCTGGAATCAGAAGAAAAGGTGGTAATGTGATATTTTTCAACAAACCGAAAGAACTCATAAAAAAATTGGATTTGATCATTGGTGAGATATTGGCTGGCAATACAAGCATTGACATGCGAAATATGGGTGTTTCTATATTGGACACATTATTGAAAATGACAACAATTAACAAATCACAATATGGTAAATTATACAAACAATATTTCAAAATTTAATGTAACCTAATCACATAATGGAACGAGAGATAGTTTTATCATCTTACAGTGTAAAAAATCAAGGGAACAATAAACCAGAAGATTTTGCAACAAATTTCACCAGACCTGTAACTCTAGACAATAATAAGCAATACGTTATCGGTCTTAACAGAGTCATTAACATGTCATTCACTTGGTTCAATGTCAATGCTGGGTACAAAAATCAATTAATCAAATACAGCTCCGATAATGGTTCAACTTTTAAGGACATTACCTTTCCAGCTGGGGTATGGAATTATACGGACTTTGACAGACATATTAAAAATGTGACGAAAACTGGTGATACGTATCCGATGACTCTTGAATTCAACGAAACAACATTCAGAGTCACGGTTACATTAGCTGCAAATTACCAACTTGATTTAAGAGCAAGTAATTTTAATGACCTGATCGGTTTCGACAAAAAGATATTAGCAAGTGGAACGCATATTGGACCAAGAGTGCCAAATCTCAGTCAAGACACAGACGTACTCAATATTCATTGCGATTTGGTAAACGAAAGTTTAGTTGACGGCGAAGAAACAGACATCATTTATTCATTTTCAACCAGTGTACTACGACCAAGTTACTCCTTCACCCTCGAACCACAAAGAGTTACATTTAATCCTGTGAACAAAACTACAATTTCATCAATCAGAATCATGATAACAGATGGAAAAAGAAGATTAGTGGATCTGAATGGAGCAGATACGTCTTTTTCGCTGATTTTAAAAAGTATCTAATGTAACAGTATAATGAAACCGTATGAATTTAAGAGGTTTTACCACCCAAAACTTGGTAAATTTGTATTTCAACATAAAGGGTCTGGGCTTATCTTAGACAACATTTTCAAACCATTGAAGAGTGTGGCATCGTCTGTTTTCAAGAAATTTGCTAAGCCATTAGCAAAGAAGGCATTAGAATCAGGGGTTTCCCATGCAGGTGATAAAATTGGCAAGACGGTGGCAGAAAAGTCAGGAGACCTAATAATGAAAAAATTAGCAAATTTGAGAAAAGGAGCCACAACACCAACACAAAAAGCAATTGTTCCATCCTTGCCCATTGAACAGAAACAGCAAGATGAAAGCGCTGACATGATACTAAATAGATTGATATCCGGATCTGGAAGAAGGCGTAGATTTTTCAAATAAATAACATGACAGCAAAATTATATAATACAATAGTATAAATGGCTTTTAGAACAAGTGAATTATTGCAAAGAAATGAGTTAGTGCGATTTCAACTTGATGATGTAATCCGAGCCCCAGGTAACGGTCAACATCAAGAAAAGAACGGTTATAGATTCACCATCAACGACCGGAGTTCTTTCTATGATTGGTACAATGCTTATTTCGAGGTTCAATTCCAGTTACAAAAAATAGCAGATGGAGCTGGTTATGCAGCAGCCGATAGAATAACGGTGATAAACGGATCTCATTCATTGATTGCACATATGATGATTAAAAGTGCTGGGAAAATTGTTTATGATACTGACAATCTACATAAGGTCACTTTTGTGAAGAATCTGTTGGAATATTCTGATGATTACAGCAGATCAGTCGGTAAAAACAGTTTTTGGTATTTAGACACAGATGGTACGACAGCCAATACTAATTCAGGATATGAATCTAGAAGAGTGCTTACACAAGCTGCCAACGATGATGGAACGGGAGGAGCAAAAGATGTGAATTTGATCATACCTCTCAATCGTTACAGTTTTTTTGAAGAGTTGCAGGATAAAATGTTGGTTCCTATGCAGTTACAATTCAATTTGAATCTCCAGAACGACAATGAACTCATCAATAGGGCAGCAGCAGCAGATGCCGGAAGAGTAGTGATTAACAGATTTCTACTATGGGTTCCAAAATTAACACCAAAAGACAGTATGTACAACGGATTTGTAAGCTCTTTCATGAAAGAACACAAATGGACATATCAGCGTGAACTATATGCAGTGTCAGCACCTGCTAGAGTCAGTGGTTTTTTTCAGATTTCTTCCAGTATCGACAATGTCAAAGCAATTTTCGTTTATTTACAACGGGCTAAAACCGGAATTGCAACTCAAAATCCATATCTATTCGACACCTTCAAACTAAATGAAGCAAACGCAAACAGTTATTTAACAACATGCAGACTCGAATATGGTAATGGTGTTTTCTACCCAGAAACGGAATATGACAGTGAAAGCAAAGTGAGAATATTCAATGATCTGATGTCTTATGCAATGCGAAAAAATGATTACAACACCGGAACCCAGTTGAATCTTGCCAATTATAACAGCCTGTATCCACTAATCTATTTCGATCTGTCATATCAGGCAGAGAAAGTAACAAGAGACCCTAAACAGTTGATTTTCAGGTACAAACTCAATGCTAATAGTGCAGCAGATTTCAATGTCCATGCAGTTGTATTGTACGAAGAGTCGGTTGTTATTGACAAGGTGGGTAATGAATTGGTTATAGTTTAAGTCCACAACTGAAATAGTAATATGAAATCAAGTAAATGACAAATATTTATTTGTATATGTTTTGTGACTGGAATTATGTAACATATATTATATGACTGAACTTCATCAAATAAACGTAAGACTGTCAGATAATCAAAAAAAGAATCTGAGCAATGCTTTCCATAAAAGGGAAACGATAGTTCTAAGACTGACAAATGATTCTCTTAATGGAAACGACACTCTTTATGTTCCAGCAACGGTGAAAAAAAGATTGCAAAAAAATCGACAATTGAACAAAGGAATGGACATTAAGCTTGCTAAGACCAATATCAGAAAACAAGTAGGCGGAAGTCTTTTGAGCACCGTATTGTCACTTGGTATGAGAGCATTGCCGGCAATCGGTAAAACCCTCGGGTTAAGTGCTTTGGGAGGACTAGCAGAAGCCGGAGCTAAAAAATTGTTAGGATCGGGTCAAAAAGGTGGTGCTATGCCATTACCCATGATGATACCTTTCAATGCAATCAATCAACTGATGCCATATCTGAATATGTTTACAACCAAACAGCAAAGAGACATAATGAATGCGGCTCAAACAGGATCTGGCGTTAAAATAACACCGACTAAAACACAATCAGGTGGATTTCTAGGAACTCTGTTAGCTAGCATTGGAATTCCTTTGGCTTTGAATCTTGTCAAAAAGCTAACGGGAAGAGGAGCTCCACGAGTTGGTTTACCTCCTCGGTCGTCAAGAGATGGAGGAGCAGCGCCTAGAATGGGAATGCCCCCTCCATTTTACAGTTATCCGCCATATGTGACTGGTAATGGTAGAAAAAAAAAAACATCCTCAACCAAAAAAGGAAAAGGGTTACTATTAGGAAAAAACAGTCCATTCAATTCAATCCCAATCATAGGAGACATATTGTAAAACCAAAATTTCACAAAAAAATACCTATGTCCAACCACGATCTGAAAAAATGGTGTAAATATTTAAACATACCAATCAATGATGTACTGTCAAGAGATGAAAAAGTTCCACATAACCATAAACAGGCGTTATTCATCTACAATCTTGAACCAGCTTATATGTCAGGATCTCACTGGGTAGCCACTTATGTTAAGGATAACGTAATAAATTATTTCGATTCGTTTGGTATGCCTCCATTTCAAGAGATTGTAAATCATGCCAAAAAGAAAAATCTCACTTTGTTACATCAAAACAATCAGATACAAAACATACAAACAACAACTTGTGGGTATTTCTGTTTATACTTTCTAAATGAAATGAATAAGGGTAATTCGTATTATGATTTATTACAAGTGTTCAACATAAATGATACAATGAAAAATGAGAGATTTATCCAACATTATTTCAGAAATGTCTAACTTATATATATTATGAAATCATATTGTGTTAAACAAAAGAAAGTGACTGAATGTGTTGAACCTTCAGGTTACAAAACAGCTAAAAATGGCAGACTAATGTTCTTTTGCACTTGTGCTGAATGTGGTATTACAAAGACCAAATTTGTTAAACAACAGGGAAACTAATCAGCCCGTTGGGAGCGGGCTTATTTGGTGATATCGCTAATGCAGGAACTGAATTGTTCCTGACAAAAGGAGTACCTTATCTTGGCAAAAAAGCAGTTGAAATGGGTAGATATTATGGTTCTGAATTAATGAGAGATCCAAAGTTGCAGAAAAAAGCAATCGATTATGGTTTGAGAAAAATGAACCCTCTACTTCATAAAGTCGGATCTGAAGCCCTCGATCAATTGTCGACGAAAATAAGACCGAATAAAAAATACACAACCAATAGGAAAGATCTAGACGGCGGTGCTTTAGACATTCAAAAACAGTTAGCAAAGCTTGGAGAACTCCATTTGAGAACTCCAACGGGTAAAAAATACAATTATTGTGGACCTGGTACAAAACTGGAAGACAGATTGGCTTCAAATGATCCAAAATACAGAGATCCAATAAATAATCTGGATAGTATTTGCCAGCAACATGATATAGCATACAGTAAAGCTGGAGACGATCTGGCTAAAAAGCATGCAGCTGATAAAATCATGGAAGACAGTATAAAAGCAATCCCATTTAATCAAAGACCTTGGTTTGCTACACCAACAATGTATGCCATTAAAGCAAAAAGAAAGATTGGACTTGGTTCAAAAAACGGAAAGCGGTGCTGAGTATTGATGATTGGGCTCAGCAATTAGCCGATGAATTACACAAACCAATCAAGAGAAAATTCAAAACTAGAAGAGTCATTGTAAATCATATCGATGAAATATGGGCAAGTGATCTGGTTGAAATGCAAAAATTCAGCAAATGGAATAAAGGTTATCGGTATCTTCTTATGGTTATCGATGTTTTCAGCAAATACGGTTGGATTGTACCATTAAAGGATAAGAAAGGTGAATCTGTCACTGAAGCATTTAAAACAATATTCAAGGAAGGCAGAAAACCACAATATTTATGGGTTGATAAGGGAAAGGAGTTCTATAACAAACACTTGAAAGACTTGTTGGATAAAAATGGGATACATATGTACTCCACTGAAAATGAGGAGAAATCCTCAGTGGTTGAAAGGTGGAATAGAACAATTAAATCCAAAATGTGGAAACAGTTCACTGTTCAAGGTAATACACAGTATTTAGACATGCTACCCAAACTAGTAAAACAGTATAATAATACAAAACATTCAAGCATAAAGATGACACCCGTTGAAGCATCTAACAAGAGGAATGAAGGAACCGTTTACTTCAATCTATATGGTGATACAGAAACATTGAAACAAAAACCTAAATTTCAAACAGGTGACAAGGTTCGAATATCCAAGTATAAACGGAATGTGTTCGACAAGGGTTATACACCAAATTGGACAGAAGAAGTGTTTACAGTTGATAAGATCCAATACACTAATCCAATAACATACAAACTAAAAGATCTCAGAGGTGAAGAGATACAAGGCAGTTTTTATGAACCTGAATTATTAAAAGCAAAGCAGGATATTTTCCGTATTGATAAAGTAATTCGGAGGGACTATAAGAAGAAACAAGCTCTAGTGAAATGGAAGGGATACAGTGATGATTTCAATAGTTGGGTACCATTGAAAGACATTGAAAACATATGAATTGTGGTGAAACAAACGCACCCAAATTGATATAAAAAATAAAAATATATACTTATATTATATGGACAAGTTTGAAAATGAAGAAAAGTTTGGTTTCTATTATGAGAGCGATCAAGACTCTGGTTCAGATTCCGATTGGTCACCATCGCAAGAAAGTATATCTGAAGAAAGCTGCTGCAGTTCGGAAGAATCTGAGGCGTCACAAGACAGTGATGAATCTACATAAGAAATATTTCTAGATATATAGTATGAATGATTCACAAAGATATAAGTTGATAATTTGGCATGCGTTTTTGGAAGACATGGCAAAAGTGAAAGATAAAATGAAGATATGTTTTCCAGGATATGAAATCCAATATGGTGGAATGGCTGATTATTTTGACTGGTATGTTAAAAGACGAAAAAAACCAAACGGACTATATCCATGGCTTATCCAAGCAAAAAACAAAAAGGAAGGAACACTGTTAGTGTCTTTCCCATATTTGGTGAATTTTGAACCAGAAAAACCAGAAGATGAAGAAGAACCAACAACAAATTTGCCCAACAGATGGTATTGCGAGACTTGCCAAAAGTTTGTGATGAAAAACAGTAAATTTGCACATTTGAAAAGTAATAAACACAATAGATATGTATGAAAAACAGTTCAGAAGATCTGTGAATGAATTCCACAAAATGGGACATGTGTACAAAATGCTGAAAGCGTGGGACAAAAAAATAATAAACGAATGGAAAGAACGTTTCGGTATTCATTTTATTGAAAATCAAAAAGCTTACAATTTAAGAAACGAAAAAATTGAAAAAATGATTCAAGCCTTCTGTATAAACCAATAGTATATGTACAAAGGTTGTAACATAGTCGATACCATGGTAGTGAGACAAGTGGTAACTGAATTGATTTGTGATATAATTGTTGATAACGCGAAATACATGCATGATGTGAGAACACAAATAATGCCAATATTGGTTCAATCAGCCAAATCAGGACGACCAGCTAAAGTGGTTAATAAACTTTTGGCGAGCTTTGATAAAAGAATGATGTTTCTGTATTATTTGTTTGATAGACATCGTAATTTTCTGAAACCATTGCGACTTGTGAAAGATACATAAGAGTTTGTCTAAACATAACATATATGAATCTTGAAAAGAAGTTTGAAGCATTTTTAACTTGTGTTGTTGGTGATCCTAATTTGAAAGACTTTCTAGAAGATCTGATTGATTCCAATGTGTTGTCTGTTGTTTATCCACCAGTCAAACTGAAATTGGTGAATTCTGATGGAACCTATCTGGTAAAAATAACTGATGGCATAAATAGTTATGTCATGAGTCCTAATCAAATTGATGACAACATGTTGCAAGACATTGCTGAAGCCTATAAGAAATATGCACCAGAAGATATGGAAATTGATAGTGAAGATGAAGAGGAGTTTAATCGACGGAATTTAAAAGCCAAAGAAGAATTTCTGAAAAGGCTCAATTAAAAACATATAAGAAATAAATTATCTATATCTTATATATGTGTCGAAGGAAGTTGTATACTGCTCAAGAAATTCAAGAACATAAAAATAAATATGGCCGCGAAACGGCTTGGTATTGTGAAATTTGTAATAATGGCAAGAATTACGCCATGCGTGGAAAACACCAACATCTAAACACTGCTAAACACAAACTAAACGCTAAAAACACAAACTAAACATAGACTAATTTAAATTTGCCACAGTTTTATTCAATCGAAACAGATTGACTTGAACTAAGCAAATTCCAATGATATTTGTTCAATCAATTGACGTTTTTTGTCACTAATCTGTTCATAAGCAGCTTCCTTGTCCTTATTTGCATATCTTGCCATTGTTTTATGTCGTTTACCCTGGATAATATTGTCGTAGTAATAAAACTTGTCTACAACATTGTCTTTAATTTTTATTTTGATGTCCAGTTTGGCTATACGCTCTTCTAACTGACTTTGTTTTTCTATTTCTACTTTGAATTGTACCTTTTTTGGTTGTTTCAGTGGGTTGGCTTTGATGTTAAGCAATAATTCTTTGTATTTTTTCGCATAATCTTCGATGTAACCATTTTCTATTTTTTCCAAAGTTTTTTTGTCATTTGTTGGTGCTTTGATTATAAGTTCGATTTGTGGCTTATTCTTCCTGTATTTATATATTCGGCTTTTTGGATCTTTTAGGTGACGACTTAATCGTGTTGCCAGGTCTTCGCAAGTTGATCCGACATAAATCTTGTCATCAATAAGGATCTTGTATATTTTGCCTTCTGAATACAGACTGTTGAATTTAGCATTGATCAAATCCACGCGTGGCATAACACGATTTTTGTATGTATTATTTAAATTTTTATTGCTAAGATGCAAGTATTCAAATTTGGTAGTTCTTGACAACGCTGTGTAGAGTAGTTTTTTGTCCATTTTTTTCACATCATAGATGTTATAATGTTCGTTGATGTCTGCACCTTGGCATTTATGAACAGTTACACAAAAACTGGGAATGAAAGACTTAGAAAATGTTTGCAAGTCAAACTCCTGTTCATCAATCTCGATTGTATCTTCTGTAATACTTTGAATTACAAACTCCATTGTGTTGTATATTTTTCGTTCTTTCATGTTCTCAGTTGCAATAACCGGCATACCGGCACATACTTTGTATTCTTCATGTTTGTCATTGTATTTGAAAACAACAACTTTATATTCTTGGTCTTTTGCAAATTCATCACAGCATCGTTTATTGACTTCAATTCTGGTTTTATTGAGATAACATATATTTTTGAACAGTTTTTTGTCGATTGAAGAAAAGTTTTTTGCTACTTTACCTGTTCTGAGAAATCTGTCAAGAACTGTATGTGTTTTTTTGTCATATCTGCTTGATTTTTCAATATATTCCAAAGTCACGATTTCCGAACACATTTGTCTGATTGTCTTGGATTTGAGATAGTTGTAGCTTATTTGACTTCCTGATTCAACAGGTGAGCATTGATTTGGATCTCCAAACATGTGGACTTTTGTTCCATATAATGTGAAAGCTTTATAAATCATAGTAATCCATTTATTTGGTACCATTGAAAATTCGTCGATAAATACTGTTTTGTTTTTCAAGTCTTTGAGATTTGTTTCTATTGAAGCACCATTCCATTCGCAAAAGTAAGAATCAAAAGTATGGCAAATGTCATCAGGGTCAATACTAGTATTTTCTTTTTGCAGCTCTTGTTGTAAACGTTCAGCTAACAAGTTGCGGTAATAATCAAAATTTTTCTGTCTACGATGCATCCTACGCGGTATTCCTTCCAAGCACGCAAAATTTGTTTCCACAGGCATACATTCTTTTCGCAACCTATCTTTGACATTTTGGACAGCTTTATTAGTAAAACACAAAACCAATGGTTTTTCTGCTTGCAATACTAATTTGCATAATTCAGTAGTTTTGCCTGAACCTGCCTGACCACTATATATACAACCTTCACCCTTTTTGGCTTTATAAAATTCACGATTCATGTTTTCTCTGTAATGGCGCTCAAAATATGGGCAAGGGCTGTCTGTAATATATGCTTTACCAATGTTTTTGATGTTAAATTCAACATCTTTTTTGTTTTGCAATATACACCTTGGATTGGTAATAAAAATACCATCTGTATTATAAGCATATAGCGCGCTTTTTGGACCGTAACACTTACTAATCAGCTCTAAACATTTTAAAATGGCTTGTGAAACTACAAATCTGTTTATGCTTGTGTTGTCTGCAAATAATCGTTCGCATTTTTGTTCTTTAATCAAGTAAATTTCATTGTAGCTGTCTATAATGATTTTACGTCCTTCCTTAATACCTTGTGTCCAACATGCCATAGCTGTTTCATATTCTGTACATGTAAACCCTACATTTGTCTTGTTATATTTTCTCCCAAGTTCGCCAATAAAACTGTTCGCTAGTCGTTTTGCTTCGTTTTCTGGAAATGTTTCGAACACATGTTTAAGAAATGGTTTGAAAGTGTTAGGTTTAAGGGCTGTTTTTGTGGTAATTTTATATTTAATTTGTTGTGTAGGCATAGTCAATTCTTCCACCAAATATCTCACCAAATCGGCACTATAAAATCCAGCTTCAATTTTCAAAGGCGTATTATAATTGTATAAAATGGTTTCCTCAATGTAAAATTCTCCTGTTTGTCGGAGATCATTGACACATTGAAATGGTTCTACTACATCATGAATACTATAAATTGGAATTTCGGTGTTATTGTTAAGCAACACATTAGGATATGATTTGGATATGTCAATACTGACAACATCGTCGGGTATATCTTCTCTTGTGCACCATTGAATTGCCCTTGGATAATAATCATCGAGCATTTCACGCGTATGAACATTGTATGAAGACTGCGGTAAGTAACCACATGTTTGTTTGAATAATGCTGTTGCCAAGCTTGTAAAAGTTTGATTACACCATTTGAAATCATGTGTCTTGTACAAACCATACAGTTTATCACAAATAGTCTTCCTGTTATCATAATCGTCATTCAAAAGAAACATGTTGTTTCTATGGTCTATAAAACCATCCAATATCCCGTTATTGTTCCAATGCAAGTACTCTACATAATAACAAGTGGTGTGTATATATGTATCTATGGCTTGCATCATTTTAACATCTTCGGGCAAAACAATAATGTTGTCCGTTTTATTTAATTCACGTATATCATCCAAATTGTCCATTTTATGTACAAATTCATGATTTCTAGACCATTTTAATTCGGACATATATTTTAACAAGTTGTTGCAACCTCCTTGGTTTGCTTTGGCGGCAGCTTGGCGCAAACCTTCTTCTGTAATAGGATAACAATGGTTGTCTTTGACCATGTAGACCAGCAAAATATTACAAGGTTTACCAATATGTGTTTCAAATTTTCTATATGTGCTGTCATAAGCATGAATTGAAATATTAGGATGACATTTTTTAGCCCATTTTATTAATTCTTTTGTCGTCATACTTGGCGGAGATTTACAAAATTTAAATATTTCTTTTTTTAATTTTATGTAACTATATTTTTTAAACCCGCGTTTATTTTCGACGTAATACCAAACAAGGTCAATAACACAGTGTTTTTCACCATTTGATTCAAATTTAATTTGATTTTTCAAGAATATCGATTCCAAATTCATTTGTCCCATACGTTGTTGAGCAAAAAAATGTGGATGATGTGTAATAACTCTTGCTCCAATTTGTGTAATGACTTCTGCAGACAATGGTGTATAATTATGTGACATTAATACATACATAAAAAATTTATACATATCGTCAAAACTCAATCGCGGAATAATCATTTCATATGGCCCGAATGTTTTTTCCACATTTTTACCTTGAATTAAATTTTTAATAGTGAAAAACACAGTAATAGAAACACGAACACGTGGTCCAACTATTTTATTTATTCTTTTTTCAAACAATTCAATAAATGAGCCATTTTTCTTTGTAAAATTAGCCATTCTCATTTCTTGTCTTCTGAATCTATTAAGCGAAACATTGATTTTTTCATAAACTATATTTTCCTTCATACTATTAGTTGAGATATTATTTTTCATCTCTATATATTATTATTAATAACTTCTCTTTATATACCTTTAGTGCGTTTAAGAAGGTCGAAAATATTTTTATATGCGATAGAAGGGGTGCAATTGTGCTTTTGGAGGGCTTTGGTCGCAAATTGTGCTTTTTTAGCCCCAAGAGTATGAGGGTGGGAAACGGCTATTACAGACCTTGTAGTAACAACAATATTGACAGAATACTTTAAACCAACAGACAGATCGAAATGCACCATTCAGTTGCAGTCTTCACAGGCATTGACATTTAGGCTTAACTGGCAGTCGACCAATAATATCAATGACAGTATTTATACCATTTACTGACGTTATACAAATCACTTGACTCTGAAGATGACTTCCACTCAGGTTTTCAAAACATCAGTCGGTGCCTTCCTAAACAGTCCTTCTTAGTACTACACTCACCCGGACAATCGTACTTACATGTACCTTTACTTACGAATTATGAGACTTTGACATATCATACCACAATGGCTTCAGAAGGTAAAATAGAACTAAACATAGTTAACCCTGGGGTTTTTTTCCTAACTCTGAAAATATTTTGAATTTATAAGAATTAACACAGTCATTTTGTGTTATTTACAATCACAAAGAGTTACACAGAGCTTGGAAAGTGTTATTTATTTTGACCGAGCACCCTACATTATTTGCATAAATCTTCATGTTATTCTAAGGACAATATATTTAATTACAGTAGTTTACACACCTGCTCTTGAGGAAGGCTAAGACTGTGACAACTCAGAGAGGAAAGCAAAAGTTCAACACTTCCTTTGAAATCCAAAGGGCAAAGCTCCAAAGACGTCCATGCTCTAAAAAGGAAGCCCAAAAGACGTTATCTCTGCTTTACAGGAAACTCTGCAGTTGGCAGAGGTGCCAAAAGGTTAGGCAGACAACATGGACATCCACAAGGCACTGACATACTTATTAGTGCTTAATTCAATGCAAGGTGGGTTTACATGAACAGCTCCATCTTATTCAGTATCCTGTAGAAGATTCTACACAACTGGCAAGCTAAGATTACATACCCTAACTAAGGACCCCTTACAAGATCCTTTTTAAGAGTCCAAACAACATTCTACAGGATCCTTGAATATCCGTCATGATCTTTAAATACAAATGAACAACATCTGAAGATATAGCTTAAATTCTCGTACTATAATTATGGTGTTTCCACCAAGATGACTAGCATCAGTGTACATCTTTATCCTTGGTCACATAAATGCCTCGTTTGCAGTAATAATTATGTGACTGAAGATGTGCTTTCTAGACAGAGTGCAATGGATATGTTTATGCTATCAAGCCATCTCTGACTTTGAGACAGCAAGGATCGACATCCTCAAGGTGAAAAGAGCTCTACGCAAACCCAGGTGCAGCCACGATGGGGATACATATGCAGCACCTGTGGCCAGGTCTGCAAATCCCGGGTAGGCCTGCATTCTCATGTGAGACGGCATAACATTTAACATTGAACAGAGAACACTATGTAGTGTTGACTTGTTGGACACTCATTTATCTTAGTGACAAGATCCAGATGTGACTGTGACTGAACAAGGAAGATGAATAATGTACATTTGAAACTGCCCTAGTGAGTGCCGCATACTAAAACCTCACCTCCAAGCTATAGGACATGTGTTCTCTGCCACTGACAATATAACTCTAGCATGAGCAGGCAATGGATCTAAGAGCCATTGCATGTGACTGGGAGATCCTTGAAGTTTGTCAGCAGAATCAATCACAAGTGTAACACCACCATGGACTTTTGATGCAGCCTTTTGTAGCCACAGAGGAAACTCTTCCTCCAACTGGGCCGGGTCACTTGTCAAATCACATGATGAACCCAGCTGCTTCATGAGCTGCCAAAAAAGATATATAAAAATTAATGCAAACTAGGCCATTTCACAGGTGGGTGATCAATAACAATACCATTGAATGAAAGCTGTCCTGAAGGTGACTTGCAATTGTACATGTACAGCACTGTATTAATTCGAACCCAACTGCTTCTTATGCGAATGCAGAACAGCATAGATAACGTACGAAAGAAGGAAAGTCTGGAAGAAGAAGTGATCTTCGCGCTTACACGTATCCGAGCAATTTTAAGAAATTGTCCTTGAATAAATTATTATATATAGACACCAGAAGAAATCAAGTGACTTTAACGGGACCCGTACATGTATTTCAAATACATGCATTGATCGACACCTCTCACGGGAACACATGAGCCCAAAACATTAACCTCCTCCCAACTGAGTGGCTTCATAACTCAGTTTGTAGAAAATTGCATCACCAACGGAGAGGTCATGGATTTGAATTCCGTTGCAGCTGACTTATGTCTCCGAGATAAAATAATTATTGCTTAAATTGCAGGGGTGGTCACTACATAAATAACCACAAAATGGCATCCTAATTTGCACCAGGAGTCAATTCAAGCTATAGTTTTGCTGTCACACACTGTAATTGGGCACTTGTTCATACATGTACATGTACCCTGTAAGTTACAATCAAGTTTAAGACTATTGTTAATGACCTTGGCTGTACCTGTGAAGTAAACCTCTGTAGCATCAAAATTGGGTTTGCACTGGAGGATGACGTTGACCCAACAAAGTGATATAAGACGAGTCTTCCTGACAAGCTATTTTGCTGCAAAGCTATCCTGAAATACATTTAAACCTCAACTAAAATTATACATGTACCTGTAAGATCTATAGTGGCAACCATATTTAGCGCTGGGTCTCTACATGTAATTATTGGGGACGCTGCAAATTAAATCAAATCATAATACTTAGGTTGTTTTTTGAGGAGAAGGGAAAACCAGAGTAGCCAGAGCAAACACCTCTCACAGAAAAGTAGAGAACCAACAAACTCATAAGCTGCCGAGTCTGGGAATCGAACCCCTCTGACAAGTGCTCTCTCCACTGCACCAGCCCTCCTCCCTGTGTCAAAGGAATAGGCAACACACATGTACTGTATGTGTTACTGTTTTATTGTAGTGAAACTTTAGGGCTCAAGAATCCAATTTGTCACCATTCAGATATTTTTCATGTCAAAGATCCATTATCAAGTTAGAGTGAATGACAGTCCTAATAAAAGTGGAGACTTTTGAGCGACAGCATGCACCCTTCAGTCATTCAACTGTCAAGATGGTTGTAATGACAGGATGGCCACTTAAACTGGACAATAAAAGGCAAGGTTTCATTGCCGTTTAGTCAGTGGTTTTAATAAGCACAGACAGCAGACAAAAATCATCAAAAAGAGTCAGCTACAGCTGTACTTCACTCAGAGAAGTTGGCTACTTTTCCCCCGGGCCTATTAAACCTGAAAATTAATAATTGAAGACAGATTCTTCCAAACCAAACAAAAAAAATTGACAATGACAAAGGTCGGTTGCTCTTCTCAAACTAGCCATCAACGGCAAACTTAATTGAAACCCCTGGGTTTTCAGGTCATTACCGGGGAAGCAAAACTTTGTAAACAAAAAATTTAATGGAGAGCAATCATCTCTTAGCTCCCTTGTCTGCGCAAATGTGAACCCTGTACAACAGATACAGTGTACATGTATCTCCGCAAACAATAATGTACAATATAGTTTCAAGAGAAAGAAACTAATTAAAGCACAGACTGATGTAGTAACCAACTATGAACTCAGATCAGATGCAACCAAACTCACCACTTTGCCAGCAGCAGTGACTTCCCATATCCAGCAGAACCCTTGACTACAAAAGGAGCTTTAGGAGCGGCACAATTGGACACATGCTCATTCAGGTCACTGTAGAACTAATGCCAGACACACATGTATTAGAGAGCTGGGCAATGAGATTTTTGTTTTCGGCTTTTTTAGATCAGCTTTTTTGGTTTTTGATACAGTCAACTCTCTCATAGCGACCACTTCTCGTAAGCGACCACCTCCCGTAAGCGACCACTTCGTAAACAACCGTTCTGTCCCTCAGTTAAATACTGTTCCCAGAGCTCTCTCGTAAGCGACCACCACTCAAATTTCTAAAGCGACCGCGACCACCTTTTAGGCCAGAAATTTGACATATTCTTTTGTTTTCTTTTTCTGGTAAGTGACCACCCAACATAATCATGTATGATCGTTAGTGAATCACTACTCAGAAGTGACAAAAGCTCAATTTTTAATGACGCTACCCCGGACTGCTGACAGATAATAACAGTTTACATTAATTGTTACAGTGATCTGTTCCAAAATGATATACTGTCAGTACAAAGTTTCATCAGAAGAATGCATATATTGCCCAGGCACTATTCAATGTGAAATATGCCAGTGCTTTCAAATCTTTTCTTTAAGCCATGGAATAGAATGTCATTGTCTCCGTAGAAAATGTAACTGCAGGGAATTTCCAGTCCATAACCTGCTCCTCGATGTACACATTTTTCTGTTATAATGACCTTTCCATTGTTGGTCGTTCGTTTCAAGAATTTGCTAACATACTGAGACGTTTGTAATGGTATGTGGCCGACAATTTCGTCTTCTTTTGACACGGTGTTGGGATGTTCGGCTTCAGTAAAATTTCTTGACAGCGGCCTCACTACTGCAACTGCATTTCCATCTTTTTCATTCAGTGGCTCACGTTTCAGTATATGCACCCCATGTTTGACGTTGTTTTCCTAGGTTTTGTTCGGTTTAAATTTCAGGTGATTTTCATTAACATGAGACACATTGACAAGTACCGTACACTCCACTCTACTTTTCCCGAAACTTGTTGCATGTGAAAAAAATCAAATAAATTAGTTTCTATTTGCCTAATGTTAGCTGATTAGGCAATATGTTTATGTAATTAATTGATCAATCCAGTGTTAGACTTATTTTGTTGATCTTTCCCGTAAGCGACCACCTCCCGTAAGCGACCACTTTGTCGTGCACCAAGGGTGGTCGCTTACGAGAGAGCTGACTGTATCTGTTGCAGTTTTTCCCAGTTTTACCATTTGGTATTCAGTTTCAGCAAAAAATTGATAATGTTCAAGACTTAATTTTCTTGGATTTGGTATTCAATGCAGTTTCCAGTTTTTCTTGTTTGGCGATAGTAATATGTGATTACGCATGTCAGCCGCGTCAGTGCACATACTATGACAATACTCCCATTTCTCAAATTAGCCTCCTGATGCAGACTCAAGTTCAAGATACCCACATAAAATTATTACCAATGAATCAGTTTGATTACAGTTTTTAAACTTTGGTTTTGCTGGGTTTTCGGTTTTGATAAAAAAATGTGGACAGTGGTTTTCAGTTTTAAACAATTTCTTTTCAGAGTTACACTCATCTGACAAAATGCCATGAAAATTGCAGCATTGGGGACATTTAAACAATATCAAATTTAAAATGCAATAGCTATAAAAAATAAAGCAAACTCTGACAGCAAAACATTGCTGTTAGTATAAATTGCAGTTACAGTGACTGGTTAAATGCATGGCTAGCAAGGACATGGCATTCAAACTTGTCATTATTTTCAGAAACATCCAAATTGAGCTCTGGCATTGTGATTGCACAAAATGTCTATGGTAAGGATAACTTTTTGAAGCTACAATTTACAAAATTAGCTAACCCTAACCCTAACTCAAAGTTATGAATACATGTAGGTGAAAATTCTTGTAGCCATGTGCAGACAACGTACTGGGCAAAAATTAATGCCCTATTTAGAATTATTTAGCTTCTGAAGCCATTCTCAACAATCGCGCCACAAACTCTATAGCTGGTCAAAATAATATCTTACTTTACTCAGGCCTATTTCACAAGAGCATTCTGAAGCTGCTTTTAATGCTTCAACTTGTTGCCAGTCATCTGCAGCACCCCAAAATGAACTGCCAAATAAGGGATGATCTCCTAAGACGGACTGGTCATCCAACAAACCAAGTTCCTGAAAGACGAGATAATTATATTATACCATGGAATTGGTC
Source organism: Montipora foliosa (assembly GCF_036669935.1). Lineage (NCBI taxonomy): Eukaryota > Metazoa > Cnidaria > Anthozoa > Scleractinia > Acroporidae > Montipora > Montipora foliosa. The sequence goes on from NC_090882.1 coordinate 9,339,696, forward strand.
TCCATTTCAACATAATGAGCACCCACCCTGAGAGAGGCAACACATTGGTTTGGACAATCTCCGCACTGATAAAAAGTTTTCAGGAAGTGCTTTTCTTTTCTTTGAAAAACTGACTTACAGTAAAGTTCGTCACTGTTAGTCCACTGTAAAATGCAACATCTGTTCAGTAATTATTGATTTTTAATAGAAATTTATGCAAGTTCATGTAGCTCATTCTTGAATCAAAACCCAAAAGACCTGTCTGGTGTTATGGAGACCAAATAAGTTTCTGAAAAACTCTAGAGCGTTTTGTCACGTAATGTAAATATTAGAACTTTCTAGGATCACGCTATAGAGAAATCTAGAGAATCCTACTAGATTATGATGTAATCCTACACAAATACATGTAGCTTTAATGTAAGCTTCCAGAATGTTCTAGATTATGAAATTATCATATATAAGGACTCTGCGAAATTAATATCAAGTAGTTTGTTGTTGTTGTTGTTGTCGGAAGAGACTGACAGTTTGGAAAAGCTATATCTGCTATGGAAGCTATAGAGGACTATTGTTGAAGTGAACTATAGTGGATTTACTGTCTGGTTTCCTACTGTGGAAGTTTGACCCTAAAGTCAAGTGGTTCAATGCTTACTGTGAGTTTGTGTCAGTTGAAGTAAACAGTGAATTCAGAGCTTAATTAGCTGTCAGTAGGTTTTGTTGTTTAGGAATCGCTCCCTTGTAAAAGTCTGAGGTTTAAGGCTTTAGAACCTAAGTTAAACAAAATTAGTTGAGTTTAAAAGTGTTTTGTACTTTTAACTTTTCTGTCAGTTAGAGTGTACAGTGTACCATAAAACTGATGTCGCTTGATTATTTTAATTTACCCAATGCTCTTGTTGCATTCTTAAAGTGCTACTACAATGAAAAACAGTTCTCGCTTTTCTTCAAATTCACTTTCTTAACATTTTTGAACGTCCTTGCCTTAAAGGCTCAAAAGGGGAAATTTTTTGTAGTAATTTCAACGGGAAAACTGTTTATTTTAACTCCACTTTCTTCATTTAACGATCCGCCATTACTTGTTGTGGTTCTGACCGATACACTTTCATTGATCTGGCTCAAGGAGAAAGTGATGTCATTTACTCACTAGCTTAAAAATGAAGTGTGTGAATGCGGCTTAATTAGTATGCAGCACAAGAGTTTTTGGCTTTCAGATTGTCAAATTTGTGTTCTGAATACTAATTAAGCTGCATTCACACACTGCATTTTTAAACTTGTGAGTTAATGACGTCATTTTCTCTTCCATCCAACTCTCTGAGGGCTCACCTGTCAGAACCACACCAACTACCAGTAATGGTGGGCCGTTAATTGAAATAATCGCCGTCAAAAGAAATAATTTTTCTCTTGAAATGATTGCATAAAATCTCGAATTTTAAGTATTCTGTACAAGTTAAGGACTTGTGAAGAAAAACGAATTCAAAAGTGATTTTTTCATCATAGCAGCACTCTAATGCAGCACCCTTCTAATATTGGCACACCATTTGGTTGAAAGTGGAATTTTTGAAATGTTGAAGACACAAACTTACGCCTTTGATTGTGGAGAAGGGAATTATTGCTCAGCTGCACAAGGAGTGAAGATGCAGTTTGATAATTATATACCATTTTGAGTAAGGATGTGTACCTTGATTAAGAAACTTTTTAGTGCACGGTATGCAAGTTCAGCTCCTTTCTCTGATGTTTCATAGTTGTCAAATAACTGCAAAAGAAATCCCAAGCACTTCCATTGAATGCGACAAAATACAGATAAACACCAGGAATTCACTCTCAAAAGAAATGGCACAGACATCCACAATCGAGTACATGAAATTTTAGAAGGGTGAATGCTGTGAAATTGAACTGAACCCACAAGGCTGGAAACATTAAAATCTACAGCAGTTTCTGAGGTCATTTTTTTAAAAACATAAATTATAATGTCAGCTAATTAATGCATCCCCACGGGGTGGCTTGAAGTGGTTTCTGAAGTGTCTTGTGGCTGTTTACATGTAAAAGTGAATGCACTAACCTTAACATTCTCTGCTTTCCTAACTTCTGTTTTTAACTCTTCAGCCAAGTAAATACTTTCATGCTTCAAAGAAGGATATCTAGATGGATAATTTAATTTTAAAGAAGAACAATGTTCACAAATAATATTTTTATACCGGACTAAAAGACAGGTAACAGTACATGTGTGACCCTGTAGAATTCAGTTCACACGTACACGAGCTGGGTTAATACAGCTGTACACACCAAAACAATGATGAAATTGTCACAACTGTACAGTAACTTGCATGTGTGACCAGTAACTACGATCTACATGTACTGTTGAGCATACCAGATCTATTTCAGAGGCTGCATGGTTGCTCACAAGAAAGAAAAGACATCCAAGGCTCATCCGGTTCGATTCCAGATGAGCATGATTCAGATTGAAAAATAATATATATTATTACAAAGCTTTGAGTGTTTGAATCCTTTAAGCTCTGGCTAGACCAAATGACTTGATCATTCCCAAGATCTTTGAATAACTGGGGAGAAAGTGCTGTTTTTGGAATTTCAACCCCAAATGATTAAGATTTGTCCACGATTGACCCTAAATACAGATGCAAGCCAATTTTAATATTAAGCATCACAAAGTGTCCTATTGCTCCTCTCCCCAACTTCAACATCTCTCATGTAGCACACAACATACCAATTTCGATATTTTAAAATTTAGTCCTTTATAAACAAAAGGGATCATTTGTACATGGCAGGATGCAGTGATGCAGATCCACGTAATTCCCCAAAATCTGCATCCTTTGCATAATCATGATACAGTGTAATATTATTTTCCCCATAAAACAGAAGAAATGACTGATATAAGGCTAGTGATCATGCAGCTGTTTGCCATACTCACAAACATAAATGCCAACTTTAGACATTGACTAGTTTGAAACATATCCATCCATGGATGCCAATAAAAAAGAATAGCTTCAGTGAACTACAATAATTGTTCTTGGCAACAAATTAAACTACACCATTATATTTTGGTCTTGATTGATGCAAAGACATATCTTAGTTTTGAACTGAAATAGCATGACACTGCCCCCTTTGAAGAACCAACAGACTGTGAAGAATACGAGGGGGGGGGGGGGAGGGGGGGAGAGACTCACAGTGTTGTGGTCTGTCCTCCTTTCATACACATGCATGGGTTGGGTGGGTGGGTGGGTGGGTGAGAACAAATATGGACTGATAGCGGCTGCCAGAGGCACCTTTACAACTTGACGTCTGATCTCACTCTAGAGAAAGAATATTGTGATTAAACCGCCATGAGACGCTGTGATATGTGTGGTAACCAAAACCAAAGATGTTTTAAAAACTTTCTAAAAATGAAGATTAGACATACCCATCCCAGTTTGGATCCTTAAAGCAGAAGATGGCATGACATCTCCCAGGGTTGGCAAAATGAGCCTGATTATATTCCTCAGAGGAAAATCTGATTTAAAAAAAAAAATTGAAGTGAAGGTGTTCTCTTTAGTTTTAATACCACGGCTAGTGTTGCTTATTTTGATTTACTTCAGTATAATGCCATTACTTGGTCATTTGTTTATCATGGAGAGGTTGCCATTTTTGTCACAAAATAACTGTGAAGACCACTCTCGTGTTGGAGTAATCAACTGGAGGAGTAAAGTTGGAGTAAAGTCAGGAGCTTGTATCCAACATTTTGTTTACCCTAACATAAGGAGGAGGGCACGAGGACCGTACTGGGAAATATTGGCCAAAGTCGTGGAAGTAGAGATAGAGCGCAGTGAGGTCCATACAAAAAATAACCAAGGGCCAATATTATCCAGTATGGTCCTGAGCAAGTGAGGTTAGTGATTTGTTTATTACAGTACAAGGTTTCATTTCTTTGAGCAATCCGACACTTCTCCGCTTTGCGAATGTTCGCAACCGTCACCTTCCAACAGCAAACTTTGAATGGTAACCTTTCACATTCAAAACTTAATTCCGCTTGCTATAATAATAAATTATATTGTACTGTTGTGATGAAAAAAATAAATTCTGCTTTAAAATTTTACGAACTTTTTGTGTTTTGCTAACTTGAATTTCCCTGGAGAGTGAAAAAATATGGAACAGCCCATTTCCATGGTAATGGTCCGTACTGGAAAATCCAGACCGAAAAACAGACAATCAGAGTACTCCACTTTTCTCAAGAATTGCTTACTATTATAATAATCAGCTTTAAGAAAGTTTCTGTCAATGAAATTACCACCAACATTACTACTGTCTACTGTGTGATCAATCAATGGAGTATTTAGAATTGTTATTACTTCATTCTGAGCTACACATGTTAACTCATCAATGGGGGTTGGTTCAGAGAAGAAAGAGTTTATGTAACATCCATGCATGTCTGCTCACAAACTATGCAACCCTTCCGTAATGCTGTCTTACTGTAATTTAATTTTGTCTTCTCTCTTTTTATCCTATTGTACATACAATGTCATGTCTTTGTTATCATCTCAATGAGTTATTTTCTAAGCAAACTACCAACCTGTTTGACTCTTCCCCTAAAAAAGCAATGAAAACCTTGCTGTTTTGGATTTGATTACATCTCATCTGAACTCTTGCAGCAAACTCCTACATGTACAAACACGGAGGTAAAAACAATCATTATTCATGCCTACTTACAAACATATGCAATTTTTTTTCAATTAGCTCAGACAAATTTCAATAATAATCATATTCTACCACTGAATGAAGGGGTAGTTTCTAAAGAAACTGTGGTGCTGCGTCGGTGGGGAAGTAGTATACAAAAATTTGGTTTTATCAACGGAGTTGATAATGTAAACTGGCCACCGTACAGAGATTCTAAGAATTAGAATCTCGGTACGGTGGCCAATTTACATTATCAACTCCGTTGATAAAACCAAATTTTTATATTCTACCACTGCATACTGCACACAGTCATCTTCATCTACATGTTCCAGCACTTGGCAAAGGTGGCCTCATACACCATAAGCCTTTTTAGAGACATCACTGCCAAGCCTTTAAAAAGTCTTGCATCATCAAAAATACCTAGTGTACGCATTAACACTTAAATGCTGATGTTTAATAAGCCATATACAACATTCCCGTCAGACCTGTATCACATTTACAAACTCTCTGCTTCCCCTTGAGTTTGTATCATGGTTTCTCATGGTTTCTTAGATCTGCTGCTCACATTGTATGCAATACTAACAAAAACTAGATAAGATGCAGGGAAGCTCATAAGGAGGTGGGGAATGGGAAAATTGACCCGCTATTAACAAATTGAATAGTCTTAGCCAGTCATTATCATCACCTTCACTCAGTTTTTACTTACTCTTCCTTTTGGTCTACAAATTAACAATCAGTCTTTCTTTGCAGGACCCTTGAGACCTTCTTTGCAAGAATCAAAGTTAATGAAACCGCTGAAAACATTCACACTACCTGATCGCTCAGCTGTTCTTCTGGATCCTCAAAATGGACCACCATCAAAAATTTGCCTTGCTTTTCGCAAAGCCACTCAAGGTTGGGAATATACAGCTAAAAATTAGAAGATACAAATGAACCTTCTGTGCAACCATAATAATTCCGACAGGAACGTTTTTGTTCCTTAATTTTGTTCAGGGGTTTCTAAGTAAAATAGCCAACTGTTGTCATTGTCAAAATGAATTTCAATCTTAAGTTGGAAAGAACCTGTCTTTAACTACCTCACTTTACATGTAGGTAAAAAGGTCGTCAACTTGTCTGAGTGAAATAGCCGAAGGATTACCACCAAACTCAACCCACAAAAAAGTCTGAGAATGGATCCTTACCACATTCTGCTCCACCCTTGAAAACAACTATGAGATTCCTCCCACGCACTACACACAAAAAATGTATTTCCACAGTGCAATCTTTAATGTAGTCTTCCTGTGTCATGGGAGATTTGACTATCAAGTAAAAATTACAATTATAGATTTAAACCTGCTTAAACAGTTCCACATCTTTTTGCATCCCATTAGGAGCTGACAAGTATACTCGAATCACCGGCTCCTGAACTGGTGCTTGAAGACTTGAAGACATCAGCTGATGTACTGAGGGTGCTACAGCATTCCAGTCATCTGAAATAAACCAGTGGAAGAACTTGTTACATGGCCGATTGAAAAAAGATTACATTCCTGTGGTGTAACATCATTACAATAATAATGTTGCAAAGCTAGCATTTGCCATGTGACATATTACACATGTGATGGAGGAAAAAAGAGAATAAACCTTGTGTTATGTTTTCTACTAGCCTACATGTATACGCAATTGGTAACATTCTATTTGGTGGCAGCGCTGGGATCACTCACACCTTCCAGTGGAGGATCGTTCAAGAAAGTGGTTAGGTAGTCTATTCATCCTGAACTTCATCTAATACACTGTTTTTCACAAGCACATGGCATCCCATGCTCCATGCGATGACAACATCGATCGAGCTACACCATCCAAAAACTTTGAAACGAGTTTCCCAACTTCAGTGGGGTGGAGAAGTAAGCCCAATCCATGAAAGTTTGGCATCCTGGAGGCGATCAACTCCTTCCAAAGCGACTTCTTAACAAATAGATTGGCCTGATGAAGCCGCCACAAGAGATCTTCAGGTGATGTTGTTGCGTGTTGAACAAGGATTCACTTCTGTAAAAAGGCAACTCTCTGCCTGTACAAAACAGTGGAAACTACTAACCCTTGAGCTTTCCAAACAATGATAGACAAGAAACTTTTATTAGTTAGTTAAAGCGCAGAATCGCAGGCCACAATGAAGCAACCTGTGTCATGACAGTGACCAATCATTCATGCCCAATCCACCAGAGCACACTTCAAGCAAGGTAACGCCAAACACCGGAGATTTACAGACCATAAGCCATACGGAAACCAAAAATGCTGTAAAGAGATCAAGGGATAGTGGTTCTGATGAGCGTCAGAACAATCAGAAAAAAACAGCGCACAGTGGATGTTCAGTTCCCTGACCCCTACCACTGAACTAGTGCATGCCAAAATGGGTCCCTACAATGGCGTTAGTTCACGGACTATTCATGGACAATTGAATGCCATCTTTCTAGCAGCCTCCATCCATGACCAAGGGCCCTAAAGTGAGGTACATTGGCGCATCCATCTAGCAATGTCTAAATCCCTGCGAGAGGCCTTCACAACAGCGCTAAAGAAGCCTTCTATGTGGCTGACAGACATCGTGCTAGGATCCAGATGCAAGATGTCCTTCCACCTTCTTCTGACCCACTAGTGCCCTCACCATCTCAAGACAGTGACCTACAGTAACTGGTTGGCGAACTTTGGCAGGTAGTAAACAAACGTCTTGCAACACAAGATAGGCCATTGCAAACCCCTGATGAGGGACGTCACTTTGACAAAGGGTCTCAGCCAAGAAATTACTCAAGCTGTTTCACCTGTGACACCCTTGACCATTTGCAGCAAAACTGGATCCTCTATCACAAGGCTCCCACGGCTCAGCCCGTACATGTACAACCACAGAGGATGGGCCTGAGGTAAAAGGAAGAATTTTGGGTGGATAAGTGACCTTCCTTGTGGGCACAGGGGCCAATGTCACCATTGTCAAGCCTTCCATGCTGAATGGCATTAACACCTCTTGAGCAATCGCCGCTTGTACAAACTTGTGGACACAAGAACTCTTCTTGTCGATGGCAGTTCCCTTCCATTGTTTGTCCGAGAATGTTTTAGCATTCACTTGGGGGAGAAGCCAGTAATGCATGATGAGTGGGTAGCACACAACGAGCTGGATGAGATCATTGGCATGGACTTAACTAAACACAAGAATTTTAAGTTAACCTTACGACAGGGATGCTATGAGTTGTGTGAGGCAGTTGTGTGACCCTTGCTTCTGTGTACGAGTGGCTACCCAAATGACAAGTGCAATACAATATACCTCACTGAAGCGAAAGCCTCATCTCAGCTAAAATCATTGACCCTTGTTGTCATGCCTCATTAGCTGTCATTGAAGGGCAGGAACATTTCACTAAGAGTACATTACTGGTTGCAAAGACTCGTTGTGGACCTTAGTAATGATGTCACCCCACTGAGGCTTTTTCGCCCTACAGACCAACCCCAAACTGTTTATGAAGACACTATTGCTGCATGGTGTGAACCTGTGGAGGAAGTTGCAGATGTCAGGCTTGCACACAAGTCAGTCACATGAATTGTATCATTCGCCTGCTAGAAGAGTCTGTAAGAGTAACCCCACCCACCAATCCATCTAGAGGACATCTTTGAAAGAACTACATCATGTCTGAATGATGTACAGAAAGTGAAAGTCAGCACTGTTGGCTGAGTTTCCTGACACGTTTTCTTGTTCTGCCTAAGATGTGATAAGTGCAAGCCTACATTTGTATTCATCAAAATCCCAGATATCTACCCATCAGCCTGAGGGAGGTGGTTGCAACAGAAATAGAGACAATGCTTATAATGAAGCGTGGAGTCATTGAACCTTCATCCACTCCCTGGGCATCCCTGACTAGCTTGGTCCATAAAAACGATGCGACTACTCATTTCTGCATTGATTACCATCACCTCAATTCTGCTACTGAAAAAGACTCTTTTCCTCTACCTCACACAGATGGTTCCAACAATGCCTTTAATCAGGTTCATGCCAATTTAGTACACCAGACCTTGCAAGCGGTTTAATATTGGCAGGTTAAAATGGAAGAGAAGGATAGGCCAAAGACAGCGTTCACTGCCAGGAGTGTCCTTTACTAGTTCCGGTTTTCCTTCCTCATCAAAACTGACTCACAGCTAGTTTCATCTGGCTGTGGTGCTATGCTCTGACATCAGACATGGACCGTATAAGCCACTGCCAGAGGCACCTTATGTATGCTTTTGGCCAATGCTGTGAGCTGCTTTAGTGGCCCTGAAAAGCCTCTACAGGGAGTGGTCAACAGAGTATAAACAGTACATTACATTATCTTAAAACAATTGCAACTCAAATTTCTTTTAGCAATAAAAATGATACCAAGCACTTGACACATGTATATTACGGTCATGTTATGAAGTATGCAAGGGTGGTGTCAGCATCACAGGTCCCTTTTATACTCTCAGATCTTGTCTCCTGTGGTTCAGTGTTACAGCTGTTTGCGTAAAAAAAATTGCTGTAGTTAAGGCCTAATATTTCATACCTCTACTAATGTTAGTAAATGGGCCATCTTTATCGACCGGGCTGTGCAAGAATTCTGGTCCTCGGAATGATGTCCATTGCATCAAGCTGTCCACACTTGGATCACTTGCTAATGATGACGCCCAGGAGGGTTCTGTTGCTATGTTATCCACAAAATCCAATTTCTCATCCTGGGATGACACTGACAAAAGCTGCCGGGAATGCAATTCAACCTCATGTTTGGCATGCAACAAATCCTGTATCTCACGCTCCTTTGATTCTCTAAATATCTTGAAATGCCGCTGAACCTTGTCACGTTCTAAAATACAATGAAATATTTACACATGTATGACCTGTATTATTACTTCATTCTTGATACAAACATTTATCTACATGTACATGTACGTGTCTCCTCATGTCAATAAGTCATTCATGATGCATGTCTACAGCCAAATTGGTCAGACATGTCCATAACTGCACAGGTAATAACAGAGGCTTGCTCATTTTGATGAGCGTCACAACATTTAATACCCTTCCTCTCTTGCTCAATTCTTCCATCACTCGTGTATAGAATACAGACAGTTCACAATAATTAATTAATCTACAAAGGTGCCCTGAATATGAAGCGATAGATAACCAACGAGGCACGCACTGCCGAGTTGGTTGTAATCATTTTATATCCAGCAAGCCCTATTACATGTAGAATAATTGCTTTATTAAAAACTCCAGGGTCAACAACTCTATTTTGGTGTTCCCTGGAATTTCTGCCTTGGTCAATTCCAGTCCAAAACGGCTTTTGTTGGCCATTTTCTCCTCAGAGCTGCAAAAATGTTTTCAGCTTGCTTAAGTTATTGCTGACGCGTTCCTTGACCAAATTAGGTACAGGACTAGGTATATGAACTGATAGCTTGTGTCCGGCGAGCCAAGGCAAATACTGGAAATCTGATATCCGTAGTTCAGTTTTTAATAATAAAATTGGTTATTAATAATTATCACAAAGTGGCCCCTACTGAACTCTGCTCCTCATGTTAATTAGATAAACAGCTGCATGTTCTCTTCTACCTAATATGCTACATGCAACCTACATTGTACATATAACACTTAACTTTGATACATGTACTGTAATACTGTACCTACAGCAAATACTTTATGTTAGATATTGAGACTTCATTCATAAAAGATTAGGTAGCTTCAGGTGTAGGAGATATGCCAGACCGGGAATGAAAGACATGCTAGACCGGGATTAACAGTATAGATATCTTACTAAAACTAAACCATTTAGCGATACAATGACTTTCATCGATAAACGACACATCTTAAAAGAATAATTCTGCTTCAGTCAACGAAAAATGTGTTGATAGTTCGTTGGGAATCACACCTTTCCAGACGTTGCAGGTTGCACTCTGGTTACGGTTGCTGATCATTGTTTTACTATAGATAACTGAAACAACCCAAAGCTTTACAAAAATGCTAACCTTAGGCTTAAACATTAATATTTAGGCCTAATGTTAATAGCATTTAGTAAAGTTTTGCGTTGTTTTAGCCATGATGAATTAGTGACCTGCAACTCTAACCTGCAACCTTCAACCTGCACCTTATACCCTCGGCACGTTTATTCCTTATTTTTCTGGAATTTTCCCTTGAATGAAAAGCGATCAGAACAAAAGGTCATTCTATATTATGACATTTGATAACATTCATGAAAGGACATTATTAAAACTTAAATCATCCAGACGACCGTTGGAGTTATTACACTTGTCTGAACAGGTTTTTAGTCATCTGGGGTGACTGGACAACTGCGAATGTGGATCTCTGCATTTGGAATCTCATCCGCACCTGAGCATTTCAAATGGACAACTTCCTAGTGTTCGTAGACACTTACACACATGCACAAAGAGCCCGACCAAGAAAAAAATCAACCTGGCCCTTTGCAATATATATATTACGTGTAAATCTACATTAAAACTCTTAGGAGTTATTTTTGAGGATAACCCAACGAACTGGGATATACTCTTTGATCTTATTATGTTATTCAAAGCTAGTTCTCATCTTCACATTTTGCGTGTCTGCAAATACTACATGTGTATGGGTTTTTGGTCGACTACTTAGAGATCTTCATTTTAAGCAGTTAATTCTTTCAATTTTTACTTATGCTATTGAGGTTTGGGGTGGTGCTTTCTATAACTTATATCTTAGCCATATTCATAATTTTTTTAATACATGCAGAGCTTTTAAATTAGGGTACTTTATACTTAAGAATGTTATTCTGTTTTGAATATTCTTTCTGACAAGGATTGCCAGCTTTGGGAGAAAATTACCGGTAAGTCTCCCGACAATCCACTTCATCACCTCTTACCGCCAACTACGGATAGAGTTTTAAGAAACAGGAGCCACTCTTTCATTATACTGAGAATAAGGACTGAACGTTTTAAAAGTACTTTTATCAATAAAACTGTACTTAATTTTAGATAATTAGATACCGTAATTATTTTTAGAAATTTGTAAACTGAACACTTCTGTTGCTCAGTGATGTTTTTCATGTGTATAATTAGACTATTATTATTATTATTATTATTATTATTATTATTATTATTATTATTATTATTATTATTATTATTATTATTATTATTATTACAAGCCGCCTTCAGACCTCTAGAAGAGAACGGTGTGACACTCAATCTTGAGAAATGCAAATTTGCCAAGGAGAAAGTTGCCTTGCTGGGATATGTAATCAGCAAAGATGGAATCAAATCTGATCCCTAGAAGGTTGGCGCAATAACTCACACAAAAGCGCTGGCAAATGTCTCAAAACTAAGACGATTTTTAGGAATGGTCAATCAGATGGGCAAGTACACTGTACCTGCCCACCCTAGCCCATATCAGCAAGCCCCCAAGAGATCGCCTTACCAAAGGCAGTGCCTGGATGTTGGACAAAGCTCAGAAAGAAGCATTCAAAGAGATCAAGAGGCAGTTAGTTTCAACACCAGTTCCAGCGATTTATGACCCGCAACTCAAGACTACAGTTTCAGCAGACACCTCTTCATATGGAATTGGAGCCGGAATGGTTTAAAGGAGAACTGAAGGCTAGAAGATGAATTTTTTCTGTGTCTTATTATTGTCAAAATATAACGTCCTTTACCTAAAAAAACAAGAAAAATCCTTTTTCATCTTGAAAGGCCTTGTATTTGCCCGAAATCCTTGGTTGTTTTCCTAATTTGAACACCCACCATTTTGTTTTCTTTTTCTTCCGGTTACTTCCAAAAAAGGAATGTCTGCCGCCATGTTGTGACGTCATTGCGCTCAAGCAAGCAGGTGGTCTCAACATAGTACTCCGCTTTCTTCATCGTTAATACACGTAAATTTATGGTAGAACTTGAACCATATTCTGCGATAAAGTTCAGGATTTGAGGAATAGGAAGCAACCGAAAGGGAAGACTCAAGAAGGGGAAATACGACTTGATTACTATGAGATTCTGTTGGCTGGTATTGTTTTGTCTGTCATTTCAATTCAATTTGACTAACTTTAGCTTACAGACATCTAGTGATGCTCATAGCTCTTAACTAACAGATCTATATATAAGCTTCAGTTAATTTCTATTAACTTAGAAGTGCCGACAGATCAAGCTTTTCGTTGTGTAAAGTAGAATTCTAATGAACAACATGTATGAAGTTAACACATAACTCTAGATCTGTTCGTAGTTTTGCGAATTCTCAAACTTAAATTAAACATCTTTGTGATTGTTGCCGAGTTTATAAAACCCAGCTTGAAGCGCGAATACCATTTACGAAATGACGTTTCCCAGTTTCTTGCAAAAACAACTTTTCGGTTCACTTCTCCGGCACCGGGTTTGCCACTGAAATCTCCCAAATAAAGAAAACATCTAGCTTATTCACTGGGTATAAATGGAATCGATGGAGTCACAAAGTTAACATTTCATCAATTACACGCAACTGTCGCATCGACCACTGTGGCCAAGATGCCTTCATAACAGGAGGGTTCGAAATGATCCAAACATATGTGACAGTGCTGGATATTTTGCAAGTTTTTCCCTTTCCCTTTAAATTTGGATGATCCATTCTTTGAGAAAGACTTCATTTAAAACAGGCCTAGGGAAGCAATGAAAACTTATAACTCTTTTGGTGTCTGAGAGTTCTATTAGAACAGCCCACAATAGCACACTGAACCATTTTTCAAGTTTCCCCAATCAAGTAAGTGTGCAAAATGACGTCACGCTTAGCGTCCAGGCCTGCTATAATACAGGCAAAATGGCGGACTTCCATCCAGTGATCAATACGGATCTTCCTGGCCTCATAAAGACGTCAAAATGTAATATAAGGAACCCCTCAAATACTCGAATATTTCCTTTAACTACATGTAAGTCAGGCACTACAAATTTGGCGAAGGAAAAAATATTCCATTTTTATCCAGAGGATGTCTGGAAGCCTGTGGCATTTAAATCAAGAGCACCAACAAGTACTGAGAAAAGGTATGCTCAGATTGAGAAAGAGGCACTAGCTACAACTTGGGCATGTGAAAGACTCGCAGATTACCTCATCGGCAAGACGATCAAGCTCTATGTTGAAAGTATCCTACATTGACTCTGACAAGCTTTGGAAGAGATCTCCACACAACAAAAGGAAGACCCAGTATGCGGGAAGCTCATGGAGTACCGTGAGGAAGGATGGCATGGCCATGGCAGGTTCTAGGGACTGACCTGTTTAGCCTGAATGGACGAGCATACCTCTTAGTGGCAGACTACTTCTCATGCTCTACTGAAATCTCACTTTTGCTAGTGCCCCCAAGTCAAGTGACACACAGTGTGCACTGAAGTCCACATTTGGTAGACATGGAGTTCCTGAGATCCTAAGGTCTGACTATAGGCGACAATTTGATTCAAAGGAATTTCACAAGTTTTCAAAGGAGTACTCATTTACACATGTAACATCAACATTAAGATGCCTCAGGCAAATGGTGAAGCAGAGTGACTGTGCCGTACAGACGGTACAGAATGTACTCAAGAAGGAAAAGGATCCAGCCCAAACAAACCGGTACAACGCAAGACATTCACTCACTCACACACTCACTATCCATTAACGCCATGTTCCACTAGTGGGAGGGTGTGACGGCACATGGTTTCACACACCATTCCTCCATACATCCCTGTCGGCAGCCAGTTCAGGTGCAAGACCTGATAATTTAAGGTTTTCTTTGATCACCTCTGCCCAAGTTTTCTGGGGTCTGCCTCTGCGTCTACGACCCACAACTTCATGGAACCTGATTGAGGAGATTGAGCTATTTGCCCTCTCGACATGCCCAAACCACCAAAGCCGCAATTGGCGAAGAGCTGCTTCTAGACTGACAATCCCCAGCTTACTGCATAAGGCCCTCAGACTGGCATGTCGTCAGGTTTGATGCCACACATCCACCTCAGCATTGCTCTCTCGTTCCTCTCCAACCTCGCCAGGTCCGCATTCCTAGGGGCCCAACATTCACTCGCATAGAGCATGGCACCCCTGACACAGCATTCATAGACAGTACCCCTTGTACAAAATGACAAACTCTTGCATGACAGTATGGGTAGCAGTTCTCTGAATTTACCCCAAGCAGCTCTTATCCTGGCTATGATGGCAGTTTCACAACCGCCACCAGCACAGATGGTGTCCCCAAGATAACGAAAGGAGTCCACAACTTCAAGGGGTTGTTTGTCCAACATGACACTATGGCAAGGCCTGCCATCGATTGGACGCGCTGTACCTCTGCATCTGCTACATCTAAATGTAGGGTCTGAAGTTAGTCTCCCGGGAATCTGGCTACATTTCTTGTTGTATTGATGCACTGAACATCCCACTTTAAACCCTGGAGACCATGTTTGAATTGTGGACTGGAAAACCCCTACAGTCATTACAGAAAAGGCTGCAACAACAAGATCATTTATTCTTATATGACACACTCCTGTCCAAAGAAATCAGCGACACCTCATCTCTATGCCTGAAAGCATCCTAAAGGAATCACCGAGCCAAAACAAGAGGAAAAATCACCCTTCGCTCAAATTGATAGGGATTCGCATGAGAACTCAGTATAGGATGCTTTCAAAACTTCATAAAACTACCATATAGACTCAACCTGTCCAGGTGATTTCAATGGACATGGCATGTTAACAAAACAAAACAAAAACATATTTTGTTGACTTGATAATTAATAGCTTCTGATTCAAAACTCCAAAAGGTAAAATGTCATGCACATATAACATGCAATCCATTGTTTTTCTAGAAAGCTCTATTGATTGTATCATTACCACTGTAATCGGCTTTCACGAACAGATTAGAATAAAACAGGATACTTGGACGGAACACTTTAAGGAACTGCTTGGCAACATAACAGTCCCTTACATCATCACGATCAACTGACCGATAATACTGTGTAACTCTCACTATCATATTCTTTCAGCTCATCGATGAAGATGAAAAAGTTGTATATTAAAACCCAGCTTCTCATTTATCTTTCCTCCCTCTTATCTTCCAGGGGGTATATGTGACCTCTCACCCAAAAACGTTCCTAAGGACTAGTCGTTCTGAGGCGTGAAGCTTTGAAGTAGCTGTGAAGTCGCACTGAGAACCGAAAGGGAAGTTGTTCTCACGAGTTAAGGAGTAGTTCTCATGTAAGAGTGACTCATGAGAACAGAATTGAAAGTCATTCGCTTTCCTCAAGCAGTCGTTCGAAAATATCAGGTACCCGTGAGAATGGCTCTGATCATTCACGAGAGAAAGCAAAAATATTGCTCGCCTTTCGAACGAGTTTTGAGTTTTCTCTTGCAACCATTGTGTGTCAATCGAACAACTCAAGCAACCGGAGGCAATCAAGTCTTGCACTTTCGCAGGCCACTGCATTACAAACACTGTTGTAAAACTGAAGTACATGAATGCCTGCTTTAGGAAGTTAGGAAATCTACATGTACTCTTCATTGTAACCACTTCACAAGGGTTTTTATATTATGCTGCACCAAATAAACCATGAGACAGGTGGGGGGTTGGGGGGGGGGGGGGTGTAGAGGAATGCTTAGGACAGAGAACTGATAAACATTAGTAGTTCAAGCATACAGTTTATGATAATCTTTTACAGTCCATACCTGGCCTAGCTAGCCAGCTCACTGTTGAATTAAACACTTTCAGTAGATGTGAAGATGAAGTTTTAAACGTTAATGATAATATTTGTGACCCTCCATGGGAAAACAGTGAATAAGGTGAACGCAACCCCACGGCACGTTAGCATGTTGAAACAAAAGGAGCATGACTCAACACATTACATGTAGCTGCGTGTTAGTTCAATGTAATGTTCACAACTCAAGACATGTTGAGTATGTCAGGTGTCTCTGCCATATCTTTTGAACACTTCTTATGTAATCGGAGTAAAACATAAATGCACCATTATAATCTCATGAATGCATTTATTATCCGCAGTCTGTCGGCTTAAATGGGTAGATTTTGATCATGTTGGAGGTCTGTCTGATGTAATTACCTAGATCGCTGACTGCATCACTAACATGAATGACATCTCTATTCAAGTCTGGTCGAACACAATACCAGATTAATGTACAATGGTTTGTTCAACTTGCACGAGTAGACTTTCAGTATGTTGGAAGTCTGTGTAATATAATAATATTATCTCATGCATTGACTGTATCACTGAGGTGATCAATTAATGATTACTCAAGATCTCTATTCATGTCTTGCTGCATTAAAGAAGGCAACATCCAATGGAACAATATCTTATCAGCATTGGTTTAATCCTAGACACCCGTGTGTGCATAAAAGGCCTGGTCAAGTCAAAACTCATTAATTTTTCAGCTGATGTTATTAAGGGCCAGGCACCCCCCATATTGACTGGTTCTTCACATGACTTTAACATCTCTATGACCTCATGACTAAACAAAGATGACCTCTTAAGCACAATCACTCCTAGAACTTGAGAGGCATTTAGCAAAAGGTAAGGGATCCCAAACTTTTATTTCCACTTTTTCATTATTATTAAAATGGTTGTTTGAGTTTTGAACATCAGGAATCACAACGTGAAACTGCTAGCATAAGCACACATGTAGGTAACATACTCCATTAAGGCGAGGACTCCAATAACAACCATTGTTCAAACTGCATTTTCATAAACCCTTGTTGGACCTCAGGGAAGAATTTTAGACATCAATAATTGGATCACTCTAACCCAGTTTGGAATTTCTGTTAAATAAGATTTGCACCTAGCAGGCACACAGCCCCAGTTTAAGACTGCAAAGGAATGTAAAATCCACTTCCTCCTGAGGCTATGAAATGGTCTCCTATTCTGGAGGACAAATTGATGTGTTTTCAGGCTGTAGTTATTAGTTGTGAGACATATGTATCAAAACACCTTTTTATGAGTTAGGTAAAATTAATGGTTACTTTCAGTACCATTCACTGAACAGACTTTTCAGTGACAATGCAGGCAGTTGACTGCTGAAGTTAGAAATTTGTTGTAGATGAAAGGGGTGTACTATAGTACACCTGAAGCCCCCAGTTGAACCAAAAGGCTATTGAGAACAAGAATGATATCTATGCTGAGTATGTAAGGTGTCTCTTCATATCTTTTGGACAATTATTGTCCCAAAGATATGACACAGTCATTATGTAATCAGAGGGACACTGAAAATGCTCCTTTGAGTCCCCCACCTAGACCAAAAGTTGAGAGCAGGAAATCCTTGTAAACTAACACCTTTAATTAATTACCACCCAAAACAAGGTTTCTTTTCATTCCAAACTGGGTTTCGTAAGAAATAAAGTCAAGGAGTTTAGCTTTTCCATAACATACCACAGATGGGCAATTTGCACCATAATATGACACTCTCCTTAAGAATTAAGTTTAATAATCTATGAATGCATAATTATGTGCCATGTCTACTGACACAACTTGTATATGGACACATAAAGCCGGTTGCTCCCAGCCTTTTCTGCCCCTCCACTCACAATGCTAAAACCAAAACACTCACTCTTAACTTTACTGGTGTGTGGAATCTTGTTATGGGAACTAGCCCACAATTTACTCAAATTCTGATCCACCCTAATGTCTACATTTTTGTATGAAACTCCTCTCTGAAGTAAGGGACAATTCGACAGGTGCATTCTAAAACCCCCAGGGCAATAATCGAAATATTAGTTAATTAATTGATTAATTCAATAAACTTAAAAGAATCAATCTTCATCCTTAAATGACTGGCTAGAGGGATAAAATAGGCCAGATGACCTTCGAGTACGTTAATACTAAGGACTTTCGAAGAAGAATCACGAAGCCAGGCAAAGAGGCTAATGTGTGTGCATGTCACGAGTTAAGATCTTCCATCGTCAGTTTCACAGGAGAAAGAAACTACTAGCACATGCAGTCACTGTCAATCACACGTCATTCAGCAATATCAGTTCTATGTACGCCTTCTCCACGAAAGGAAATTAAAAAGAAGATCTCTCGACAAATAACTGTACTTACATAACAATTCGACATTGGTAAAATTCTCACCTTTCTCAAAGGCAGTAGCCCTTTGCAGCGCTTGATCTTTGCCTTCCAAAGCCATTCCCCTTTCGTTCCGTAACTTAAGGCATGTTGCTTGTAATGCTTTAATTTCCCCTCGTAGCCTCTGGTTTTCGCTATGAAGCTTATCTTTGCGCCTCTCAAGTTCGGCAATTTCCATTACCTTGTTCTTTAGTTCGAGTTCTCTGTTGTGTCTTTCGTCAACACCTTCTTCTTGATCAACTGCAATCGACAACGCAGAGCGGAGACTAAAGCTCTTAATAACCGGATTGGCTCTTTTCTTTCTCCTGCTGCCTTTTTTACCAATTCCAAACGATCCAACCGATTTGATAGAAGTTGCTTTACTGCCTGCCGTGCTGCATTCAATCGGTATCTCCTTCGTTACCCCAGATTCAAACTTTTCGGAAAATTCATCATCATCGATAACTTTTCTCCGACTTGCGATGGAACTTCCAGACCCCATTATGCACTCCTAAACTTCTTGGCTTTTAAAGGATCGCGTTTGAGAAGATTTCCTTCCAGTGAAATCGTTAAAAGAATGCTAAGAATATATTGAGGTCGCAAACTTCAGCGCCATGTGTAAAATGTGAGATACAGCCGCCATTTCTGTATGACGTGATTTCTGCACTACAACTCTAATCGCTGTGGTTCTTGAAAATGTCCACAGCTTCCACAGTTTAATGTCCCGTTCGATAAAAACAAGACGTCCCCGCTCACTATTTCTAGCAAGTTTTGCTGCGAATATGGTCGGAAAACTACTACTTCAAAGCACTCAGTTCACAGTTTGTTTTCTTTCGTGTCTGGCATGCTGGAACAAGTCCACAGCCAATCAAAAAGCAGAAGTGTCCTGTTATCACTGTTACTGTCAATTTTGGTTGGCTGTGCCCAACTTCCGGAATGTCTGGAGAACTTCAGATTTCTGTGTCAAAACAAACGGAAAAAAGCTCTCTTCAGGCCAGCCAGTCTTTGAATTTTGTTGTATTCTACTTAAATATGAAAGGCATTTATTTAAAAAAAAAAACTATTTTGGAGACTGCAAGACTATAAAACTGAAGCCACAAACAAAGATATTGATTTACGCAATACCACACGTTCGTAAAAATTTGCCAACCCGCAGTGCCAAGTACAGAATTAACTTCAATTGAGTTAGTTTGGTGTTAGTTTCAGGGCAACGATAAGTTCCCACGAGTATAACATCTCGCCTTTTTTCTCCACGAGACAAAAACTCTCAATCGCTGTTGAACTAATTATATATTCAATTAATTTTCACTTGATCATTCTGACAGGTCCAGAAAATCGCCACCCTCCAGGGCTTCCAGCACGAGATATCTATAAAATGTAATGAAATACAAGATTGGTGGAATTTTTTTCAATACAGAACACTGCATCCATTCAAGTTTTTAGCTCTCGAAACTTACCCAAATTGTATCGGTAGGTCCTGGAATTCGTCCACAGAAAGGCCAGAGAGACAACTTCACTCGTGAACCGCCAGCTTTGCAACAAAGCATTTTAGGCGTCCCAGTCTGCACGAAACCCTCTCTCACCTCTGCTTCCAGAAGACCGGACTCGCACGTTTCTTACATCTACGTTTATGCCTGTACAATCAACTGAAATGTCAATTCCTTGTAAAAACCAGCATCTTTTTTTGATATGGTAGGTATCGGAGAGCCAGAGCATTTGCGCATGAGCTGACGGAATGTTTGAACAAGAGAGAAAAATGCAGTACCTCCAGACGTGGCGCTGGAGCGTCGTACCAAACGAGTCATCCCGGGATTTCGGCCCGTGCGATCGCTTTTGGACGCAGTTGGCCCTTCGCTGCATTCTGCTACCGACCTCGCCTCCCGGTACGGCATTGAGGGAGGGATATGTCGGCCCCTAAACCATATGAGACAAATCCCACGCCTACTCACAGCTCCAGACCGCCCTTGTCATTACAATTTAGCGTAAGATTTCGCTCGCTTATATATTCAAGAGAAAAGTCATTTTTTCTGTCATATGGTAAGCACTGGAGTCGCAGA
Organism: Montipora foliosa; assembly: GCF_036669935.1. Lineage (NCBI taxonomy): Eukaryota > Metazoa > Cnidaria > Anthozoa > Scleractinia > Acroporidae > Montipora > Montipora foliosa. The sequence goes on from NC_090882.1 coordinate 9,360,406, forward strand.
TTACAGAGAATACGCATGCGCCCTGCTGAAGGCAACATACACACATGCTTAAAGTTTATTTCGTCTCGTATTTCAGAGTAATTACAATAGCTAATATCTTGCTGACATTACATTTACAGCTAAAATACATAGCCCATACGGATAAATAATTAAACATGAAATATTTAAAGAATCAAAAAAGCAGCTATACAAAATGCCGCCTAGATTCTCGTTTTAAAACCTGTTAACTCATTCAGTACGGATAAAATCAGGTAGCGCATTCCATAACTTAGCTGATACTGAAGTAAGAAAGAGAATTAAGACCATAACTGGTTGTTCTAGGTTTATTGAGGAACAGAATGTAATTTCCGCGAACATCATGAGAACTGAGAAGACCGGAGAGAAAACTCGGTTGTTTTTCTTTATATGTAGTAGCAGGAAAATCCTCAGTTCAAAAACAGACTTTTATAAGATAAATATCAAGAAATGTCGAGTGCGCTTATTGCATAGAGATCATATAGAGTTTGCCCGGCTTTCGTAATCTGCAACTGTAAATTTCAGTCTTCTCTTACTTACGTTATACCGTTCTTTTGACAAGAACAACTGACGAAACGCCAGCTTTTGCTACAAGAATAACAGCGAAAAAAGCACTACTTTGTCGCGAATTTTCTATAACAAAAATGTGTTCAGAAATCAGAAGTCTACATTAACAGCACACACCAGGGCTACTCCTTAGTATCTGGCTAACAATTTTCTTCTCACTTTTTTCTCCGGCCGCGCTTCAACCATTTGATGAGGAGGTCCAGTCTTGTGCTTTTCAAGTTGCCTCGTTCATGCCCAAAAGAATTCTGGGTAATTCTGCCATTCCGTGACAAGGAAAAACCCCGATTCTCCTTTCATATATATTGTTTTTATAAGTGTAGGGCCACCCAGTCCTGCCAGCAAAATACCGCATCAATTGTAGTTTTTAGCTCTCAAAACTTACCCACATTGTATCGGTAGGTCCTGGAATTCGTCCACAGAAAGGCCAGAGAGACAACTTAACTCGTGAACCGCCAGCTTTGCAACAAAGCATTTTAGGCATCCCAGTCTGCACGAAACCCTCTCTCACCTCTGCTTCTAGAAGACCGGACTCGCACGTTTCTTACATCTACGTTTATGCCTGTACAATCAACTGAAATGTCAGTTCCTTGTAAAAACGAGCATCTTTTTTTGATATGGTAGGTATCGGAGAGCCAGAGCATTTGCGCATGAGCTGACGGAATGTTTGAACAAGAGAGAAAAATGCAGTACCTCCAGACGTGGCGCTGGAGCGTCGTACCAAACGAGTCATCCCGGGATTTCGGCCCGTGCGATCGCTTTTGGACGCAGTTGGCCCTTCGCTGCTTTCTGCTACCGACCTCGCCTCCCGGTACGGCATTGAGGGAGGGATATGTCGGCCCCTAAACCATATGAGACAAATCCCACGCCTACTCACAGCTCCAGACCGCCCTTGTCATTGCAATTTAGCGTAAGATTTCTCTCGCTTATATATTCAAGAGAAAAGTCATTTTTTCTGTCATATGGTAAGCACTGGAGTCGCAGATTACAGAGAGTACGCATGCGCCCTGCTGAAGGTAACATACACACATGCTTAAAGTTTATTTCGTCTCGTATTTCAGAGTAATTACAATAGCTAATATCTTGCAGACATTACATTTACAGCTAAAATATATAGCCCATACGGATAAATAATTAAACATGAAGTATTTAAAGAAACCGGCAGCGATTTTCAAAAAAGCAGCTATACAAAATGCCATTTCTTTTGTCAAAAGTGACGAACGATATTAACAGTCTGTGAGAGGATCCGGTTTTTCCGGCTCTAGTTTCACCCACCGAGAATGGAAAAAAAGAGGAAAAAAAGAGAAAGAAAGCTTCTCCTCGGTGGTTGAAACTTGAGGCGAAAAAACCGGATCCTCTCGCGGGCTATTCAAATGCAAGATTAGGAAAACAAATTTAGAAACTCTTGTAAGAGATGATAATTTTACGAGTATGGGTCGATCAGAATAGACCATTTTCGAATTCTCACGGCTGGACTGGATCTAGCATGAAATGGAGGCTAATGCGGGCAAACTTTTGAAATGCAAATTAATTTGCATACATCAGCCTCCGTTTCATGCTAGATCCAGTCCAGCTGTGAGAATTCGAAAATGGTCTATTCAT
>NC_090882.1:9367586-9380086 GCF_036669935.1 Montipora foliosa
TTTCAACTCGCTTCTCGGTGTTTTGATATCCGATGAAACACTCCTTCTCGTGTTTGATACATTACGTCAAATAGTCAGTCATCAAGAACAGCCTTTCTCAGAACCACACTCAATCTCCTTGCTAATGGCCAGGTTCCCAGAGCTCACCTTATTGTCTTAAGTTTTGTAATGATTATCATTTCTGTCTAACTGTCACTGAGCAGAATGTAAAAACACTCCCAAAAGCATGCTACTGTACCTTAGATGCATTCATTTTATATCTTTCAACCCCAAATCTTTCTATTGCTCTGGAAAATCCAAAGATACCAGATGAAATCCAGGACTGTTTTCTGCAGGTTATCCTGGAAGCAGAAAAATTGCACACAATATATTAATTATGCATCATATATCATAACAAAAAGAAACACTGGTCTTAATTAACAATAATATGATAATAATAAAAGACAGGTTCACCAGGGATTAAAGCACAAGTTATTTTTTAGTTGTAGAAAATAGAATTGGGAAATTCAAATGGGTTGTTCCAGAAAAAATCCACACCCCCCCGACAGATGGGATTCGCGAAATTCTCGCAGGAGGGGGGGTCAAGGACCCTGGAAATCCAGGCGGGAGGGGGGGTTAAACTCGAAAAAGTCTTCTGCAGGGGTCATCTGAACCGATAGTTCACGCAATTCGAACGTTTATTTCGGTGACAATTTAGCGCTCTCAGACCCTGAAAATAGTAGAAATATTTTGTTCACATATTTCTCACCTGACATAAATGATAATCTAAGTTCCTTCGCAGGTCTTTTTATAGCAGAAAATGCGAACAAGATACTAAAGAAAGAGCCGTCGCAACAATATTGCAACGAAGAGTTTGAAACGCCTGACACATTTTTACTATACTCGTAAACAATTGATTTACTTTCACACCTTCTCGCACTTTGTATTCGCATTTTGTATTTAGAAAGTCAAGTTTGAGAAAGCAAAACAATTAGGCGTCCCAATCTGCAAAAGCCTGGTGAAGAACCCATGCACTGGACAACTCTGTCGAAATCTGAAAGCCATCTGAAGCCGGTTTTAAAATAATTCGTTGAAAGTCGAAAATATATGTTAAAATTTCGTTTTCGTGAATGGGAGCTGTTTCAAGTGCTTTTGTCTTGGATAGGTTCTTTATAGCACACATTTTGTCTTTCCGATTTACTAAAGAAGGCCTTAAGACTTTTTGAAACTATGTCGGACTGAGAAAGCTCTTCATGACACGAGTTTGAACTTTCCTTCCACTGCAGATTAGAACTACAGGCTCTTGAAGGTAGGAAATGTGACTCAAATTATCCAGTCTTTAAGATATAAAAGAATTTGAACGATAAACAAGTTTAGACTCGTTTTTCAAAAGATTTTGATCATGTTTGATTTAAAAGTTTTTGATCTTGAGTGGACGAGACTGACGTTATGTCTCCAAAAGGAATGACTATGAAACTCTTTTGCCATGTTCTCTACTAATTATTGTATTTACTTTTGGACCATATTTAGCACAAAGAAAGAACAAGGGCAATTGATTTTTATGAGCTAAGAATGTATAAACACTCGTTCGCGTTTTAGCATTTTTGCTCCTTTCTTTTCTTAGTTCCACACAACAGAATTTTTATATAATTTAGCCAAAGCTTTAGAAATTAAAGAAGGACATTTATTACACATAACACGAGAATTTCATTCCATAAAGCTCATTTGTACAAATCTATACGCTTTATTTTCACATGTGAAAAAAGCCTATACAGCCAATCAGAATTGCGTACAGCTATTTCACATGTGAAAGTATAACCAATCAACGATAGCGTAAAGGCGTTTCCATGCCAATCACTCGTGCATCTCGTGCAAATCGTGCAAATCGTACTTTGTTATTGAATTAAATTAAATTTGCATTTGGTTCTATTGTTAGTGAGTTTTTGTTTATAATTCGCGTTCAGAAAACTATTTTAATGAAAATTCTCATGTTATGTGTAATAAACAGTTTACGACATAGAAAGTGCTTTGTACGGGGTTTATTCACTCGTTGTTTGTGTCAAAAACCCTCACTCGCTCGTTCCTCGCTCGTTCGGGTTTTTGACACAAACAACTCGTGCATAAAACCCCGTACGGCGCACTTTCTATGAAGTAATCTATTTCTTCTATACGTGATTGTGCGTATTTTCTATTAAAAATAAATTAAATTTAAGCCTAATATTTTTCCCGGAAATCCAGGCAGGAGGGGGGTCTTTTCGTCTTGGAGACAGGAGGGGGGGTCTTGGGCTTCAGGAAATCCAGGTGAGAGGGGGGGTTCAAAAACGACCCCATCCGTCGGGGGGGGGGGGGGGGGTGGATTTTTTGTGGAATAACCCAATGTAAAATTGATGCAAAATAATAATAAAAAAAAAAACAGAATGATCAAATGGAAAATAGAGCAATTACTGAAAAATAAAATCATACTTTAATGTGAAATATGTGGATCAAAATAAGATTTCTACAAATCTTGATCCCAAGATGACGCATAGATTTGTGCAAGAAAACTAGTTTGAGATCTACACTATTAAAATAGTTTAGATCTCAAACTAGTTCTGCATGCATTTTCTTCTCACAGTTCATTATTGAAAATACTTCAGTTTTGGCCAAACCACTTGTGTGAAAACAACCATCTTAAAATTCACTAACAGAGGAATCCAATGGAAATCCAAATTCTCCTTACACTGTACCACTAAACCTGAAAACCTATAGACAGGTAGGGAGAATGTTGAAGCTTTTCCTTTTATCTTAAAATCTGTTTGTTTGATGTATTAAGGAAACTGTAAAGAGAACTTTTATTTTGATCACTGTTGAGATTTCTACATTACTGGTTGCTTACCATTCCCTGTTGGTTGGGTGAATAGAGAAGACACATTTTTCCTCCACCATCATTAACCGTGTAAAAGTAATGTTCTTTGTGTACGTTGTCAAAGTTCTTGCTTCAGGATCCACAATAGATTCTTCCACAATACAAGCTACTTTTGAACTAACAAACTGAAAAATGAGAAATAGAGCGTGTCATTTAGAGCTAGAGAAATCTGCCAGCTGCACATGCATTTTAATAGCCCATTGACTCCTCAAATACCCTACGATGCCTCCAGTTGACAAGCAAAATCGTCTCGCGTTAGACATTATGGTAGAATCTGTCAAGTCTTACTTCCGGGTGTCAGTGGGTTAAAGTATAATAGGAGGAGATATGAGGTGTGCGTGTCGGAGGGGGGGGGGGGGGGGGTCACCTGCCATTTACAGGGAGGAAGGGGCGGTAGCACAAATTTTGATCTTTCCAACATATTTTTCCCTCTCCCCTCGGAATAAATAATGACTGGTCCCTCTAATAGACAGTGACCTTGCTTTTTGTCAGTGCAGTGGTTTCAATATAAGCACTGACAGCCGATGAAATGCATTTAACTTAGCTATTTCACTCAGAGAAGTTGGCTACTTTAAATTAAGTACTGAGGTAATTATAGACAGATCTTTTCAAACCAAAGTTTTTACGATGATATTTAAAAGCTATTCAATACTTTTTCTTAACAATAACAGGAAAATTTTTTATAAAATTATGTAATTAGCCTGGTAAGATGTGTCATTGAGTCATACATGTATGATGACCGGGTATTGCATTACATGCAACCAAAATGCAAAAATGCATTTCCGGTCACACACACAGTTCTTAATACATATTTCCCCGTTTATATTACTACCTGAGAAAATTTCTGCAATTTGATTGGTTGAGAGCAGAGGTATTTCAGCTTAATTTGAAATACCAACATGCGAAAATTACAGTTACTATGGTATCACGAATCAACAAGAATCTTGTTGCGTGAGTTACCAAAGAAATGGCAGAAAGATTTCCAGATTTTGAAATTCAGGAGTCAAGAACTAAAAAGAAAATTCAGAAAACCAAAATACTACTGTCTGGACCAGCTAGACCAAAAACAAGACCTTTGAAACCAATTTGCTCATCCATGAAGCAAAACAACTCGATGAAAAGTTGCAAAAGTTCTTCAAACAAAATTACTAATAGCAGGATGTATGTGATATTTTGGCAAATTTCACGAGCCGTTACGTATGACAATTTTGAAATATCACTCGAGGTAATTATGAAAAATATCACTACAAATCATGCCATTACCTATTCTTCTGTCACGTAGTTGTCCGTGGTTTAGTGGTCATTGCGATTGCCTCTGAATGAGAAGATACCGAGTTCGAATCCTACTTGGGCTGCATTCTTCGAGGCAAAGAAACCTTACACAAGCGCAGCCAAATTGTGCCCCCCCCCCCCCACCTTCAAAACAAAAATTTGAGCTTAACGCTAAATTTTGATCTTCGAAGAAAACAAATAAACTTGCGAAAATGTTTGTATCTTGCAAGCAACTATTTCAAAAAGCCAACAATATTTATTGAAATAAACGAAGTAATGGAAAGGTGTAATGTAACCGTGAGAAGGATAGAAAACAAATTGCTTGGCAATGGGCAAAGGACAGGGTTCAAACCTATGACCTCAGTAACACCGGTCAGATGCTCTACTCACTGAGCTACTAGAACTCACTGGAGAGCTAGATCGTTTATCTAAGTCCTGAATGGAAAATGCGTCCCATTGGTCTGCGGGCTCTACAAAGTCATGCGTCTCAGTTTATACAAATACACAAAATTACGGTGTACACAAAAGGTGTAATTCCAGTGAGTTCTTAGACTAGTAGCTCAATTGGTAGAACATCCGACACATTACGGAGGTCTTAGGTCTGAATATCCTGTTTAGGACCCAAGCAACTTGTATGCTAAAATTTATCCGTTTTGAAGATTTTTATGCATGCCAATTATTTCAGTCTGTGAGTAAAATGATCTACATGACTTCAACTTGTTTCCTTTCCTGCATGACTGATTACCTCAGAGATATAATAACTGTTTTACTAACCACTGTTTCTTGGTCCCTACGATAAGTTACCAATCCGCATTTTTTTCCTGTTGATTTATGGCCAGCGAGCTTTGTGCTGGGGCCTTGAATCATCGGAAAAAAGATGTGGTTTGTCACTTACAGTATGCAACTCCAACTAGCTTAGTAAGACTTAGTGGTATGTTCGCTCACCCTTTCTGCCCATCTTGGAGGACTGCTTGTTTTTGTCAAAAGCTTTTTTGTATAAAGCTTGTTTTCCACAAAATATCTAAAATAAAATAAAGAGTTGGATCATGCAAAGTCTTCTAATTTAACTTGGTTTGGCGAAACAGTACAACAAAAAATAACTTTAAACCACTGAAAATCATCTTTACTCTGAAATCAGTCTAAATTTTGTCCAAAGAAAGTGTTTTCATCTGAAAGAAGTAAGCTTTAGAATCGCCTATTTTTGTTTTCAAATTATGGGCACCGCCATTTTGAATAGTGTGACGTGTAACAAAAGCTCCTTGTGTCAAAACTATAATGCAGCCGTAACACGTCATTATTCAAGATGGTGGTGCCCACAAACAATGGCAGTGAAAACAAACAACTATAAAACTCAGTTTTCCTGATATAAACACTTTTTTAAAAATAAATTTCAAACAAATTTGTTTGTAAACATAATTTTCTTCAGTTTAAACGTATTCTGTAGTATTCAAGGAACTTTATTTAAGTGTCTAGTCGTTCTAGCGCTGGAGCGCTAATTGGGGACACTGTAAACTGAAATAAACAATGAAAGTAAATCAAGTCAAATGTTGGTTTTTGAGGAGAGGGGAAACCGGAGTGCCCGGAGAAAACCTCTCGGTGCAGAGTAGAGAACCAACAAACTCAACCCACATATGACGCCGAGTCCGGGAATCGAACACGGGCCACATTGGTGGGAGGCGAGTGCTCTCACCACTGCGCCATCCCTGCACCCCCGGCCGTGGAAGTTCCCTTTAAAGCATTTTTAATTGCCCTATCTAAGATTTCAATGCCTAACAATGACACAGACTTGTGAGGTGAAATTTCCACAGAATGTGGAACTAAATTAAATTTTCCACATGTAGAATACTAAGACATACAATGCTTGACGACAAACGCAACTGCCTTCAGAAACTAACCATGCCACATACTCCCTCAGATTGACAAGACGCCAACAAAGAATGGTATAAAATTTTACAAAGACTGAACAATAAAGATTGGTAGGATGTTGTGAGGGTTCCAAACTATATGATGTACAAATGGATCTCGCTAAACTAATTAAAAATAAATGGTGTTTGTGGTGAAAAGAAAAGATGTCATTTAACGAGAAATTTGGAAAAGACAACATCCCACAACTATACTGAAACGACTTCAGAATCCTTTAACAACATTGTGAAACTGTTAAGCTTATGAACCTTAAACTTGCTCAATATCAAGAAAAAGAAAGCTGTAGTAATATCAAGTCTTTTCTAACTACGGGAGCCCGACGCAACAAAAAATAGTAAGAGACAGTAAAATTTAGGGAAAACTATTGCAATTGCCTCTGTGATTGCCTTTCACGCAAAAATGGTTAAAGTTTGACCTAGTTTCCATTCACGTTGTATTTGTGTTAATTAAAATCTGCAAAGTCGCGTCATCAATCAATTGGCCAATACTCTAAAGTTTGTGACAACGTGATGATCGTCACGGAATTTTGTGAAAAGGCAAAATGAATTAAGACTATCAGATTTTACCGACTGTTGGGAAATTATTAGTTCCCACAGAACTCCCTCAGTAATAACTGATTTAATTTGTATGTGGATAAAACACGCAAATTTTGTACCTGTCCACTATATCCTCCGTGAGCACGTGCTTGCTGTAAGGATTCGGATATCGCCGCCAAAAAGCGCAAGTTACCTGGTCCCAGTTAAATCTAAAAACATCATAACATGTTCAGAAGATAGGTCCTTTCTCAAAACGTAAAATAAAATTGTATTTCTGACAAGAATTGCTCACTTTAGTATGCAGTTTGTACAGTAAAACTTCATCTTGTAAATTCTGTCAACATTGACGTTAGGTTCCAGTTTCCGCTCGGTCATGAATAGCCGTGAAAACCACCAGCACGAGTGGGCGGAACTCGATAGCAAACAATTTGATGTTCTCAGCTTATTGATAAGAAAATATCATAAGAGTGAACTTAATTATGTCATAACAACACCAATATCTCACATCTTTATATCTCTTAAGGAGGCTCGAACCATTTTCAACAGTTTCAACAAACTGTACCACGGCAAAGAAACACCATTGATGTGACGTTTTGGTCACCATGGAAACAAAAAAGCCACATAAAAATGTCCTACTATTTGTCTGTAACGCTCCAACCAAGTCTCACCCTAAACTGAAGGATTATTCTCAATTCACAATTTGCTCCAAATGAAGTATAGATCGTTTTCACTGTCACGCAATAAAAAAATAAATCAAAAACTATCCAGTGCAAAACGCTAAGAAATTGTTATGTTATAGAAGATAAAGAAATAAGACACTTGTCCCAGTTTTAGGCCTCTGCGTTTCCCCAAACTTCAGATATTCGTCGAAATGTTTCGCAGAAATTTACAGAGCCCAGTATGAAAACGCCATATTGGTGTACCTCAGTGGTACACCAATATGGCGGCCGAAAAATAGTGTAAACATCTGGAACTTACTTTGGCTATCTAGGCGACTGATTATCAGTACTGAAAAAACAAGCATTTAAATAAGCACTTTTCCTAATGCTCTAACTTCTAAAAGGGCTCAAAATCATGAGATAAGTATATATTTTTCAACAAACTTGATCGTAGCCTTGTGTCACGCACCTACATAATCCGGAAATTCAAAATGCTCTGGTTTCCAAACGAAGCACGCTATTGAGCTGTGAAATTGTCAACACATATAGATATGCCGCCTCTTATGCCTGATGAGGATAAAAAGTTTGGTGGATCTTTAGTTTTAGATTTTGGAAAGTGATGACGTCACGTGAAAACGATCTATTATCTTTCATTTTGAACACCGAAAGCTTGATGGGGATCATGGGAAATGAACATTTATTATATAAACACCGATGAATTACCAAGTGAGCTTTCGCGCGAAAACATGATATCTTCACACGTGAAAATAACATGTTATCTTCAGACGTGAAAAGATCACTGTTGCTATGGTTACACATAAAAATCGCGCCTTTCGATGCATTTTGTAAAATGATTTAGTATTTCATTGGTGTTTATATAATAAACAGAATATTACATGGCCGCTTGAAGATACGAAATTTCTCTTCTCGTTTTGAAAAATATAACACTCGTTACAGTAAGATTCAGTAATAGTTGTGGGCGAGAAAATGTCGTAAGAAGATTGACGGAAAATGTAAGGAGGCTCACACCCGTTTCAACAATTTCAAAAAACTGTGCTAGAGCGAGTTTCAATCGAGTGTCGTAAAACCAAAACCAATGTAATTACTTTGGCCAATCAAAAAGGTCGGAGACAATCCAGTAAACCAATCGAAACTCGAAGTAATTACCCGTAGCTGACACAAAGCGCGGGAAAATGCGCGCGTGCGAGCCACGATTGGTTTGGTTTCACTTGTGATTGGTTGAAAAGGTGGTGCGAGAACTTTAAACCAATCACTGGGTGAAGTAGTCATAAACCGAAGCAATTTGCTAATTACTTTCCACACTCAATAGGCCATTTCCGAGTTCATGTCTGCCTCCTCTTCAAAGCGAGTCTAAGTGCGAAGTTTTTGTGATGGTAATTAGTTCTACTTTACATATGAATGAAAACTAATTTTCATAACAAAAACTTCGCACTTAGACTCGCTTTGAAGAGGAGGCAGACATGAACTCGGAAATGACCTATTGAAAACCGCTCATTAGAAGGATAGACTTTACAACACTGAGTTACCAAACAGCTACATTATGACACCACCTAAAATATCGGTTTTATTGCTTAACAATATTGTGACAGTCAAGTAGACTACTACTGCACCACTGATAAAACAACGCGAAAATGTATTTTTTAACGATATTTCGTCTGGCCAATACCAGCCTTTGTCAGATCGTGCAGTAGTCTACTTGGCTTTTATAAATACGTTTTAATCAATTTTGACTGATCACGATCTTCTCTGGTCCAACACTGTGCAAGACTTACAGTCCACAGTTTTTGGAAAGGTTGTAACCAATATTGTGACGTGTAGCTCACCATAGCAACAGGAGATATATCGTAGCTTTTATTACAGTTTTAAATGCTTATTTTTCAAAATAGAGTCAGTGACCACCATTCTTCATTGCCCGAAAGTAATTTAACAGGTTAACAGCAGGCTAGATTCTTTAAAGTGAAGTCTGGCTTTGAAGCTGACTTCAGGATGTTGAAACGTCAGTCAACTGTGATCTTTCTTTATCAAGTGTTGATATGAAGTTTTGCTATCCTGCCAAGTTTAAAGTCAATCCCCCAAAAGTGCGAAGTGTAAAAGTACTTCCGAGTGGTTTAAACATCTGTTTTTCTGTCTTTTAAAATAAGGAAATTTTCATTGGAGTTTCTTGAATTAAGTCTTTATTGGAAAAACACTTTTAATAAATGGCATTTTTTTTGGAAATGTAGATACAAGTACCATAGTTTTTTTGGCACAACGGAAAGAGCTGGATGGGATTGGGTAAGTGAAAAATAGTAAGCCTCCATTCTCCATCATTTAGTGCCGGATCCAGGAATATTTTAAGGAGGAGGGAGGGGGGAGGGGGGGGGGGTGAATTGAAAGAATCGAAGTATATACTCTTATCATGACAAAAGTCTAGATAGTTTAGACTGCCATTTTGACTTTGTTTATGTTTAGCATAAATGAAAATATTCACGTCAGGTAAAGAGTATCTGTTCCAGCAGAAGTAAAAAGAAATAAAAAGGAGATACCTAAATACAAAAAAAGGAGCCAAAATGGGGGGTGGCTAGCCACCTCATTCATCGCACCCTGGATCCGCCCTTGCCCTTTCCCCACCAAGAAAAACTTGTCCTCTCCACTAAAAAGACCACTTTTGTCTCACTTGTAGTTATTTTTATTTACTTATTTACTTATGAAAACTACGTAAGTACGACGAGATGTCTACTATAAGATACGATGAGTCAGTTTGTTTAAAGAGGGCGACCCAATTAACCTATTACAGATTCTAACTTACTACTTAATCAGTCTATCTATACCACAAAGGAGAGACCCCAACATCGGGAACTCCATGCCCTACTCTTTGCGAATCGTGTGTGGTTTCTTTTACGTCTCACAGAGTAAATAAATATTGAAGGCTTCCGGGAGACGAGGCCTATGGTTTATCGTTCTTATCCCAGAAGAGTAGAGAGTCTAACCATTTACGGGTGTCATTACAAAGGCCGCACTTTCTCCTAGTTATCTAAAGACCCTGAGTTTTGGTCCGCCCGGAGTTTTGATCCCGCAATAGTTTTGCTCCCGCCCGGAGTTTTGATCCCGCAATAGTTTTGCTCCCGCCTCGAGTTCTGATCCCGCACAGTAGTCCAATATTAACCAACTGGGCCAATCCGTCGGCAGTTGATATGATACTTGCTCATATATACCTCGTTCCCAGGGCTTTTCACCGCCGAGAGTGGGACGGGCTCTCGGTGGTGAAAAGCCCTGGGAACGAGGTTGATATTTACGATACTTGCTCAAAACCGTTGTCAACATGTTAGCAGAAAAGTTCTTTTAGTCTTCAAAGACAACAAAAATGGCGTTATACTGCCCCTCTACGATATATTTACATTGCTCTCTATTCAGTTTCAGCCAAAGGAAAAAGCCTAGTTTTAGTTAAATTGTTAACATAAAAGTAATTTTTTAACTCGACTGAATAATATCAGTTGATGCTGAGTTTTGCCTGGAGCCCTTTTGTTTTGCCACATTTCTTCCCTTGTTGTGGCTCAAACGAATCACTTGGATCTTCGATGTCGTTCTTTTTACCAGGAAATAGCCTGGACGTGGCTAGCGTGATTAGTTAACGCGAGATCAACGATGAGATGCGGCTAAAGCACTGGTACAAACTGAAGAGCATTTGAGACAACATCCTCCTAACATGAGTTGACGCTCATATACGGCAGCACCCAATCTCGTCCACTGAGCCCGCTTTTCTTTTGGTCAGCACCAAGAACACGGACTCTGGCCACTTCCAATTTATGCGCATACGCAGTGAAAATCCGTTTTTGTAACCGTTGACAACCACTGGTGTTTCAACTTTCTGAGCGTGCATAGACGAGCCGAAAGTCCTTGATTTGCGGAATTCCTGCCTTGGAAGTGGCCAGAGGGCAGCACCAACCATCACTAATGAGAGCAGATGTCGTGAGTGTGAGGAAGACTCTCAACTCGATACTGAAGTGAGTTAGTTTCTTGGAACGGAGGTCTTCCCTTTTAGCATAAGCTCTATAATTGTCCTACATAAAAACAGAAGAATACGTTAGGCGTCAGGTCACCTTTTGTCTATTTACCGTGAGTGAGATCTGCTGACCGCAAAAGGCTGCGGTCTCAGGTAACAAACGTTTCACATAAAACTGAATAACAAACCATAGTATAAAAATGTTTGGTGTGTAGCCAGGCATGTTAAAAATATAATAAAAAGGTTGACACTGGCTAAAATATTGTGTTGGACGTTTCGGCAACTGCTGTTGCCTTCCTCAGCAGGGATGAAAAATGCAAAAATCTAACGGCGTTAGATTTTTGCATTTTTCATCCCTGCTGAGGAAGGCAACAGCAGTTGCCGAAACGTCCAACACAATATTTTAGCCAGTGTCAACCTTTTTATTATATTTTTAAACCATAGTATAACCTGCTGATTTGTTTATAGTGCTACTATAACCAAATAATTACTTTTTATGTTTATTTGGATTTCAAAACCATGTAAATTAAACAGTAAGTGACCCAGCTTTTAAGCCATTACTAACTTAAAGATATTGAGAGAGCTGGATCGAGGAGAAAATTACGTCAAAGACTTAATAGTTTAATAATGCAATGCGTGTGTACGCGGCTGAATTAAAATGCAGCATGGGAGTTTTTTAAACTCGTGTTTTGTATATGTAATAAGCTCGGGTTTACTGAAGCTGAAATTTTAAGCTAGTGAATAAACGACCTCACTTTTCCCTAGATCCAACCCAATGAGGTCCAGTCGGTTCAGTTTGGAACGGGAGTAATGGCAGACAGCGAAGTCTAAAACTTACACTCAAAGTAAAAACCCAACCTCAAAATTTTGCCAGTCAAGTGTTAACCAATCCCACTTTCAAAATCTGAAGAAGAAAGGGAGTGATTTTTTTATCTTCGCAGCGCTTTAAGTTAAACTGAACCAAGAGTCCATTACCCAATCTGATGGGGACCAGGCCAAATTGGGTAAATCTTCCAGGTGATCTGGTGACGTAATTCGGAGGACTGTGGGAAGAAAAATTTTAACGCCGTATCCCACAACCCCGCAAGGCCTTAGATGTTGTTTTCAAACTCCCTGCAGTATTTCCATCGCCAAAACTCAACAGACCATTCCGTGTCTACCACATTTCCTGTTACTGAATGAACATGCAAGTAGACCCGACGCGATCTAATCTCGCCTCTACC
>NC_090882.1:9385086-9400086 GCF_036669935.1 Montipora foliosa
AGTATAGGTTTAGAATATATCGTATTGTACCGGAATTGATGAACAAAATGATATTTGAAATGAATCATATACTGAACTGCGGATATGAAATCAAGTAAAGCTATGATCATCTCAGTTATGGACGCAATTTCAGCAATTGCGTAGAGAAGCCTGAAAAATTCAGGGTTGAAGTCCTGAATTTTCAGACCAAGACAACATCGTTCCCAGGGCTTTTCACCGCCGAGAGTAGGACTTCCTAATCGAGGTGGTGAAAAGACCTGGGAACGAGGTTGAGACAAAAAACGATTACTTTGCAAAACAGCTAAGTGTACATCTAAAACCCAGGCGCTACTTACCCGTTTTGGTTCATTGTCATGAACTAACATGAAGACAGCTTTTAAAAGAATTGCACATCCTGAGAGCACGAGAAATCCACCGATAATAATGCAGGCTCTACAGGAATATAAAAGGAAAGGAATTATAAAATTTTATTATTGGAAAAAAGTAATCCAAACTGACACCGTAGTTGTTATGTGAACTCCTTATCCAATCACGCAAATCTTAATTAAGTAACCGACCTTTTTAAACAGTTTTCAACTGTGTCGATAGTAATTACGCGGTTTGAGAATCTAGCACCACATTCTCAGCAAGTAAGAAATAGAAGCAAAAGCAATTGTGACTTGCTAACACATGATTTCCATCGTTTGGCGCAAGCTGCACGTGTCTGCTTTCCGTCATGATTGGCCTTTTTGATTGTTCGCGTCTGTTGTCATTGGCTAAATTAATTGCGTAAATTTGGTAGATAGTTTCATTTTGCACGCGTTGCGTGCCCCTTGGTCACTTCGTTGAGTTGGTTTGTTTGGAATGAGTGTCTGTCAGTGCAGTCCTCGAGTTCATTTGAGTCGCTTTGTGCGACATTTGGTTTAGTTTCATTCGCAACCGCTCGGGCTCTTGGAGCGTTGCGTGACTTCAGCCCGACCAGTTGCGAGGATTAAGTTCCTCGTTAATTTCAAGTACTGAAACGATTTGCTTGGCAGGCGTTTCCTTGATTTCCCTGTCTCGTAAGAAGGAAAGGAAACCTCTGCTCTGATCTCCTCGATTAGATGTTGTCCAGAACTTTGGACGAATTAATGACTACATTCTTGACCGATTTAAAACCTGCTATCTAACGTCTGCCTAATGGCGGAAGAGTGGAAGTGACGTTGCATTGACGTCACGTCACGCATGCGTGACAGAACAAAGCAGCCGAGCAACATGAGACACGATGCGTACTTACGTTCTCTCTCTTTGGTATGAATATTTTTGTCCATATGTTCCCCAGAATCGCCACACGACCACTGCGGAAGAACACGCATCCAAACAAGCGGCGATCTAAAATGCAAAGGGTTTATATTGAAATACGAATGAAGGGAAGAGTAGGAAAAAGGAACAAGTTATTTTAGTTGCAGCTGGGATGAACATTGCGCTTGATATATACAGTGCCTGAATCTGCAACATTCACAAAACCTTACAGGGTTGGTTGAAAAAACAAGAGACAAAGAAAGAAAGCAATGGAACCTAGCCCTAAAAAAATACCTAATACATACATAGTTTTAAACCGCGCAAAAATATCCCTGTATTAATAAGCACCACCCATAGGAAATCCGAGTATCTCGAGATGCGCAGAACGTATGCGCAATAACAACAGGGGAACTGTCATGGCATTCGCCGTGACGATTCCTCTTCAAGACTCAATGAGTTTTACCTTCAAACACCTAGATCGCACCCGAATCGTTTTTAACGTCATTTCTTATGCGATTTCAACTGAATCTAAAGAAAGGATTAGCCAATTAATATTTATCGACTTAATGTGAGTGACAACTACAAAATTTGAAAACTTTGAACCAACGTTTTCAAGATTTTGAAACAATTCTTTTTCAGCCATCCGTCACGTGTAAAAATAGCCTTTGCATTATAAAATACAAATTTTGTGGCTGCCCTTAATTGAATAGCGTCGTTCGGATTTTCAATGCGCTCCTAAAAATATCGCGACAGAACATTTCCGAGAGTCACAAAAGTAAAGAAAGAAATCATCGAAGATGCTGTCTCGCTGGTGACTCGGAGAAGCTCGGAATAAACCCGAGTGCTCCTTTGAAGGAGTCGTAAACCATCCGATTACTAGTTCGGAAGCTGTACCACCGAGCTAAATAGGAGACTCGTGGGAGCAACAGTCACTTAAGTGAACATATTTATTTATCGATGGTGACTCGAGGACACTCGGAAAAAATCCGAGTGTTCCTACGAGCTTCCGATTACTAGTTCGGATACTCTACCAATGGGATATAGAAGGTTCGTGGGAGCTCGACCATAAACTACAATCTTGGACAAAAAGGGTTGAGAATATTAAAAACAGGGGTTAACTTACGCACTACGCCCTCAATATTTCACCCAATTAAGCAGCCACCCGGCACCCCCCCGCCCTTCCAATCAATGTTGATAAGCCCAGGTTTCTCATGCTTTGTTTTGTCTAGCAACATCGATCAGGGGGGAGCGGGGAACACTTGTGAACAGAAAAGAGAGCTTGTTTTCATACTTGTGATTGTAGTTAGTCCAAAACCAGAAAATTTTCAACAATTTGTCCAAGATTGTAGGTTTTGGTTGTTAATAACTTTCTGTTGACTTAGCAGTAGTTTATTCAATCGTTTGTTAAAGGTCATAAGAGTTTTCCCCGAAGGCTCTAAAGTTATCACGATAATTTTATTGCGGAAGTAAATATTTGAAAACGCAAAAACCAAGTGCCTCAACAAATTACATGCAGTAACAATTTAGTAAAAAAGTGTCTTTACGAGCAGAGTTTTATTTATTGTAGTTGTAGTTGATTATTAACTTTAAACAACGTTTTCGTACACTTTATTGCCCTACCGCAAATCCAAATGCTGCCGGGCGACCATCTAGGGTTGATAACACTGTTAAAAAATATATGCAACATTAGATTTTAAGGCCCCGGCAAACAGCATCAACATCTGCTCGATTTTGCTCAACAGCGATGCTGAATCGAAGTTGCATCGATGTTTAAAATGCGTTTGAACTTTGCTTCTGAACAACCATTCATCTTTTCAACATGCGCGTGCGCACTAATCGGTCTCTCAATGATGTATCCATGTCCGTATCCATAGTAACAACCCGCAGCTGCAGCCTCGGACTGAATACCAGGCCGCTCGTGAAGCTTCGTTGAATCAAATGTTGATGATGCCTTGAGAAACCGTGTGCCCACCCCAGCAGTCAGCATCGTTCAACAAAGTCGAACGCATGTTGAAGCTGTTTTCTCCAGGTCTTCACATCGTGGACGCGATTCTTGTCCTTAGCGTCATAGTATAAATAAAAAACCGACTTTACTGTAACCATTCACTAAACATCTAGCGCTTAGCTTTTCAGGTTGTAGACCGTCAAAAGTACATAAGTTCATACACCTTATTCCAAAATGACCGCCATTTTAGTATTCTTTTGTTTCCATGCAAATTGGCCCTTTATGGCCTCGTTCTAGATTCAATATTCTCTTGAAGTTCACGTTTGAAAGCGAGGCCATAAGGGCGAAGTTGCATGGAAACAAAAGAATACTAAAATGGCGGCCATTTTGGAATAAGGTGTATGGCCTCATGGGCATAACGTGCATAAGGGTCATTACCGAATTCTAGTTCACACAATCGTAGCATGAAAGATATTTTAAGGCTGGGTGACACAAAAACACAGGGCGGGAGAGGTTGAATAGTCCAAACTTCATGCTCAGTTAGCCTAGGGGGCAAAATTTCCCCCTTACTGAGACGCTAGATACCAAGAGTAAGATTTGATTCTTGAATTTCGTACGATTTATGTCAAATCGTAGTTAATCATGGCATCAAATTATGAATGTTAACTATGATCAAATTGAAAATCTCTCATGTTGAAATATCTGTAAAGAGTCAGAGGCGAAGCCGGGAAGCATCTTTCTGGAGTTACAACTGTAGCTTGACCGAAACGAAACTCGAAAGCATGTGACAGAACATGGCCGAATGCCAATAAGTAAGTATTCACTGTCTTTTGGAGCATTTTTCAAAGCAGTCTTGAAAGCAATTGCGTGGCTTGCTCGTGCACATTTCCCCGCGCTTTTTGTCGGCTACGTGTAATTAATTTGAGTTTTATTGGCTTACTGTATTGTCTCCGTCCTTTTTGATTGGCTAAAGTAATTAATTTGGTTTTTGTTTTACGACACTCGATTGAAACTCGCTGTATCGCGATGTTTGCATAATTATTGCGAATGGTCAGATTTGGAAAACCGCCGCTACAACACTAAAACTAGAATAAACAATTTGTTTATGAAGACGCACCAAAATACACTGAACCGAGAGCCAAAGTTATTGTTATTGACATGAAGGAGATCAGGAGAGCAGCTCTGCGCCAAACAGCTGAAATGTCTGTGTTAATCTTGTCCACCTCGCGAAACATACCATCTACAAAAAAGCATAATAAAACAGCAGACATGATCAACTACTCGTATTTACAAGCAACATTAACATAATTTGCGTTCGGGATATCCCTCGGGTATCGATCGTGGCGACACAATTCAGTGGTTGGACGCCATTGTGGCTGACTGGTACACATGGCCTCGAGCTCACGTGATGGTCAATATCGCAATGTGCGAAAGCCCAAATGAAAGCGGTAACAATTACACTGCTTTGCGGTTAGTGTGATTCTTGTTTTTAACTGGAGCAGCCCGAGAGTAATGTAATTCAACGCGAAATTGCGAAGAGATAAATTATTTTGTCAAAAATGAAAATAAACACAGATCAACATTTACAGCACTTTTGACAGATTATATGAGTTTGTCGATGCCTAAGACATGTGGTGAACACCGCTATGTTTGAATAACGATGAAATCGAGTCTCACGCAGGGAAATCCGGAGACTTTTGTAGAATACGTAAATGTGTTTACACTTGTAGACTGGTCCTCACTTTTTTTGAACGCGGGATACGACATCGGATCGATTTCCGCCACTCTCTCGAGTCTGGTCTGTGATCGTTCCTACCGGAGAGAGAGGAGGAGTGCGAGCTCCTTTCTCAAAACAGCGGCTGGCAATCGAGCCTAAAGGCTGTTTTTCACTAACGACGCAAGCACAGGCCAAAGCATAAGCAGCTTAATATATAGAGGATATTACATGGCCGCGCGGGGATACGAATTTTTTCTTCGAGTGCTGAAAGCTGAAAGTATCTCTCACGAGTGAGAGATACTTTCAGCACGAGAAGAAAAAATTCGTATCCCCAAGCGGTCATGTAATGTTCTGTTTATTATATAGATATTGATGAACTGTCCAGATTTAAAACAACTTGTCTTTTTCATTTTCAAAATGATGAAAAAGTGGTCACCAACCGCTAAAACACGCATGTTGTGTAACATGAAACAAGATATGAAAGTTATGAAAAGCAAATCATGATAATGTAAAACTTTGCAATAAAAATGTTAATGTAGTAGATAGGCATTATACTGAAGCACAAAAGTATCTTACAATGAAGACGAAGCTCGCATTTTATTGGCTAATCGTGTTCGTTACCATGACGACACATATATCCTCATATGTGAAAGATAAAAATGATATGTTCACTGCGTGCGGTGAAGATATGATTTTTTAGTAAAAGGAGAAATCCTGGTATTTCATCAGTATCTATATAATAAATAGATTTAGCCAACCTAAAAGCGGAGCTCCAGGGTTATTTACTCTTACAATAAGTTAACCTGGCTTGAGCCTGCACACTTACAGAGGGTGGAATTAAATCCTTGAATCCTGACAACGCGTAAATCATGGCACAACGAAAGCATCATGCTGAGATTTGCGTTTTGCCAAAAATCAAAGAAGGTCGTTTGATTTTAGTTCAGTTTTTGCTCTTTAGCTACAGATATCGAGCAACACATCGCAAGAGGAGACACACAAGTTACAATAAGAGAATTGTCATGCTTTCATGACAAAAAACAGCTTGCGATTTTCTGTTTTACGTAAAACGGAATGCTAATTATTTCCAATAGTGCATAAAAGAAACCGAACAGAGAAGGCATACAGGGCTTATTTGATCGTAAAAGTATTTTTTCCTTAAAGAAATTGTAGTGACTTAACGTGGGCGAGTAAATAAAGCACAATTAAAAATTTGATTTTATCAGATGGGCTGATAAAATTATTGCCCACTATGAGGAGATCAGACTGATAAGTGTCGAGTGTTCCTATTTCGAGACGAACGCCCCTAAGGGGGCCTGGGACCCGTTTCTCGACTGAAAAGGCGGTGAAGCCATTTACAACTGCCATGTGCTTGTTTTGATCAGTTATATTCAAGATAAGGGAAAGCAAAATGATTATGACATTTGATGACTTGAAAGATTTCCGTTATTAGGTTACAGGGGGAATTGTGACACCCGAAAAGGCCCGAAAATTTTTGAGACTTGCAGGAAACGGACATCTGGTCGTCGGCCAGCGCGTAAGGGATTATGGGTTATGTAAGCGACCGACCTATTATATATTCAACGAACATCGCGTTTCTGATTGGGCAATGACGAATGCATAAATAGGTTACGGAATTTGCCATGGAATCATAGCTATGGAATTATTTTGTTGAGTACATACCAGAAACCTATAAGGGTTGAACCATGTAACGCGCGTTCACAGCTTCCGAATATTCAGTGCGAACTGATAGGTTGAATGTTTCAGTGCTAAGTACCATATTTGGAAACCCCTCGCTCTTGTTGTTCCAAATATGGTACTTAGCAAATTGAATATTCAGAAGCTTGTTTCCCAGCACACAAGGGCACGTTTCGACCCTTATGGGTTTCTGGTACATACTTAATGAAAAATCGCCACAGTACTCAGTCCTCACGCATTTCTTGATTTACTGTCACTCGTGATGTTTTGAAAGACGTCAAATTGCTGTCGCTTACGGCTTGTGCAATTTTGAAACTTCCAAAACATCCCTCGTTGCACCCATAAACCACAAAATGCACTGGCGTTAATACGATTTCCTATACTTATTCTACTAGCTTATGAGTTGTCCTTGCTTTCAATACGAATGAAATTCTCCACTAAAAACACCCACACAATTCTTTGATTCGTCCTAAGGAAGGCACAGTGTTTCAATATCATTGTCAGTTTTTGTCAATCCATATTTCTTGTAAACATGAAATCTATTTAAAGCGATTATTAAAACGTTTTACACTCGGCTTAGCTTCGAACAACTCGATTGCGTTCGTCTACGGTAATTGTACCCACCAATACCGAACTCAAATAAAATCAGTGTTTAATTTTAGAAAGCAAGACAGATGTGGAGTACTCATATGGAAATTTACGCTCTAGGACACTTGAACACGCCACAGCTTCTATTCATCAGCAACTCCGAGTTGGAAATCAAAACACGTTGGTAATTGAAACATGCAAGTTCACCCGAATTTGTTAAAATTGACTATTTGTATTTGAAGGGGTCTATTTGTACATTAATATAAGGGACAAGCTTAATTAATGTAAAAATGTCATATTCCCCAGTTCTTCGCAAAGTAAACGGGAACGAAGTAATTCGCCGCCAAGTTGCTTGTCTACTTTAGTGAACATCATTCAAAATAAAACTGAAAAAGCATAAGACTAACTGATCTTTGATCTGATTTGGGAGGAAGTTACTGACCTTCATGTATGGCGCATCGGTTTGCTCGCCTTTGTTGCTCTAAGTCAAAAAGTCGCGAAAAATTTTTACACTGAATCCACTCGATTTGAGCTTGAGTCTTGTTGTTTTCAAGACCTTTCATGCTTCTTTGCTCCCGTATCGTGATAAAACACTTCAATTCATGTTTTGCAAGGAGCGTTGCTGATTGCAAACCGCACTGTTTCATGCGATTTTGCCTGCTACCAGTATTGTATTCTTGTCAAGTCTTTTGTTAAATCTGTTAGCAGATGGTACCTTTAGCGCATTTAAAACAGCTATCAGTTGTGGGCAGGTGGAAAAGCTGAACGTGACATCAATAAATGACATAACCGGCCCCGATGCCACAGAAGTCAGGGGCACCCAACGAGAATATAGTTCAAAACCACTTAAACATAGCATTGTTTACCGTATTTTAGTATTTAAACTGTAGATATAGGCATATTTTTATCCCCTACAAATTTTTCATCGTTCGGATTTCCTAGCTGAACGTCTAGTGGTCAGAAAATTTTAGGGATGAAAACTTACTTTTTCGAAAATTTTAGCCAGAAAAAAGGCTCCCGAAAATTCTGGGTGACCTTTTTAAGGTAAGAATCGGTTAAAAATGGGCAATTATACCATTTTTTAGAAGTTCGAAAATCCTAGGACAGGCAGGCAAGCAATAAATTCTACAACAACTGTTCCGAAAATTCTAGATCTCAAGTCGTCTTCAGAACAGATATTGTCCGCAAATTGACGTTGGGTGCTCTTGAGAAGTCAAACAGCCATCACAGTAGCGCACAACACCTAGGGTATTGTTTAAACTGATTCGTTTTCGTAAATATGAGAATTCCTGCCACTCATTGTGAATCTTTTGTCTTTAAAATGCAAATTCTATAGCAATAAAGTTATGAATTAAACGTTAAAAACATCCTTTACGGCTGCAATGTACACATTGAGTTTTTAACATACATTAATCCAAACACAACTGTTAACATCTCCTATTAGGATAAGCTAAAGATTTCCGTCATTCTGTAGACGCGCAAAATTAATAGTACCGACAACTATAATTTTAAAATGCTCCTATAGTTGCATTATATTACTGCCCAGTCAAACAGATCTGTCAGGTTTTGCCATCACGACTGACCTATCCTTCTAGAGCATCTTATAAAACTGAAAATATAAAAACAGCTTTCAATCCAAATTCTCAATATATGAAATTATGAACAGCCTCGATCGCGCTGAGCACTCAAAGCCCTGCATATTATATCTTCAGTTGTTATGTCTTCTCATTCTGAGTTTCCCTACCAGATAGTTTTATTTTAATTGTCCGTTATTAGGGATTCCAGAACTTTATAAATTAATTCACGGGCAATGTCAAGGCAAGAGAAATAATTTTTGCTCGAAGCGGCCACGGTAGGTTGCGTTTAATGAGTTTGTGTTTGTGTCACGGTTTTGGAATATGAAAAGCGATGACAGAGGTTAAATTAAGACTGGAAATTTTGGACTTACACACGATAAAACACTCAAACAACCGACATAGTTTTCGTTTGAGGCCAAAAGACGTATCTTCAAGATCCATTTAATATAAAATTACGTTTTTCATTTTTATCAATGGAATATGACCAAACGAGTACACTGTAAGTCGTCCCCTTTCCATCTGCTTCAGTAGCGCAATAAAACATTAACTCATGATCATAAAATCCAATTAAAACCCTGTGACTGTCATCAAACCATGGTAAAGCTATAAATGTGAGAGTAGGAATATATATGCAGAGAAATATAGAGGTAGCATAAGACAGGTGGAAAAAAATGCGATCGCGGCCGATATCTTTCACTTGTATCAGTGATTCAACATGATCGTAACTATAGTATACCAGTTATATCTTCAATCGTTGAACGTTAACTCAAGGGCTAGAATTTGCCGAAAATCGATATCGAGTGAGATACCCGCGTGTGCAATTACAGCAAAGAAATGGCGTTGTTTTTTTTTACTCACAGCATTCGACTCAAGACCTTCAGTTACCAGACGGGCACTGTTTGCCTTAACTTTAATCTCTGTATTTATCAGTAGACAAAGAAGAGAAAGTACAGAGAATTATCGCTCACGTGACCATCGGCCATGTTCGTTTACTCATGGACTCCTGAAACGAAGAAATTAATTTGCGAAAATTCTATTTTAATTCTCTTACAATTTTTTCCCCTCTTTCTTGGTCTTTATCCTCCAAAAGGTTGCCTTTTCTTTGTTACTTTCCTCCAAAATAGCGTTGTAAGTTTCCTTTATATCAGTCACATCATCATCATGGCAGGCGTCCGTCGCTTTTTATTAGGGAGCTTACGAAACGACGACGCCGACGGCAACGACGACGCTACAAAACAATAGGTTTAGTGAGCAAAAACAATGGCTCTGCACGCTCTGCACGTGCGTTTTACATTTTGGTACAATTCTTTGCCGTCATCTCCTAAATGACGACGTGAAATGACCAAATTCAAGGTTCTGTGGAGGACGTTACCACATGACGATGAATTTTCAGTTCTCTCTCTACGCTTCCAACCCACTCATGCCAGTTTAATTCCTCGACAGGTACTACACATTTTTAACGCAAAACGACATGAAATAGCTTCGTAGTGATATGAATAACGCGAACTTCTATTTTTAAATGAAGTCCTCGTAGCCGTCGTCGTCCTCGTTTCGTAAGCTCCCTATTCTCCGAAAACAACGCCACCGCATCTTTAATCGTGAACACATTTCACTCGATTTCTTACTGACTTTGTTCAAAAGAGATCGCCTAAGTTACCTTTTCCACGAAACAATCACAAAAACTTTGAGTTTCTACAACAAACAAGCTTAGTCTTGTTTAAAACGGGTGATGGATATAAAATCAGCCACGCGAACACGTCTTATATCCTTACGGTCCTCACGTACCTATCTAAAACCAATGTAAGTTTTTTTTTTCATTATTTTTCTTTGGTCAATTTATCATAAGCAAATTCTTTGCTGTCCGATATGGCGAACAGATGGGCAACCACAAGTGACTTGGTTTCGGATTTTTCTCCCATTTGATAGCGAATAATGCACACAATGATTTGAGCAAATCAGCATCAGTTTAATATTAATTAAGGGCAGACTTTGCGAGAACCAACTAAGGTTACTACTAATTGCAACAAAGGACGTTAGCTCTTAACTAACAGCAAAAGAAGCCACGTATATGGCAACCAAAGACCCAGATTATATAATACAATACTGGAGACAGGAGAGGAAATCAAGGTGAACTTTCTCCACCCTAGTAAAGTAGAAAAGTACAACAGACTCATTGGGCAATGAATCCAAGATGGCAGATATATCAGCCACATTGGACTTAACTCTTAAATTATCTTCGAGACGGCGAAATCCAAAATGATTTGTGTTCTTTGATGCGAGTATGCCATTGAATTGGACATACATGCAATAAAACAACAAAGACAGGTGATAAAACGTACTTTGAAAACTTGATGTCATCGGAGTCGAATAAAGTTGACTTGACCCAGCGCTTTTGAGCTCCGGTGGTGACATTCTCGTTTGTCCTTTGTGCGACTACACTGCTTCCAAAAAAGAACATCACGTGTTAAGCAAATCTTAACTGATAATTCAAATAATTTTAATTTCTTAATTGCATGGATATTCTATTTCAACTGCCAGCTAAAGCAAAAGACAGTCGCTCTTAAGGGGCTTTAATCAAATAATTGCTTAGACTAACAAAACCTTTTTCATATTACTTTAAAATGCTCAATATTTTCGGTAGGTTTCTGTTGCCTCAACGAAACGTTTACACGAAGTGAAGAATTTTTTAACGATAAGGCAGAAATGAAATGCTGGCCATGCGAGTCAGACAAGCCCGGCATGGTCAACCAGCTTTATTAGGCTTAGATTGAAGAACATTAAGCCAAGATTTAAGCTAAAAAAGACTACGATCAGTTAAGGTTGGTTATACATCGCTCCCTAGCATGTTAGGCCATCCCTTTTTTTTTTCGTTTGGCGTCGAACGCGATCGGATTGAAAAAAAAACCTAAAAAAAAATCACAAGAAAATTCTCGGAATAGGAGGTCTGGTACTCCAGCATAATTGCCGTGGAGCCTGGGAACAACAACACGTGGACCCAAAATCGATATGGCGGACGTGGTTTTCTCTATGCTGTTACCATGCTCATTAATCAGATTAAAAGAATTGTTTAAAGTGAAAAATGGTTTGACTGCGTCGTTATTTTTTTTTTTGAAAATGCCAAAAATTTGGGTCGGTCAGACTACGCTAAACAGAGATAGAAAGAGGATGGCCTTATCCAAACAAATAGACCTTTTTGCAGATACGGCGGCCATTTTGATTTCTATTGTTTCAAAGAGCTATTATGGGATGCCCAGGGGACAAATACATATTAATTTGCCCCCTGAGCATCCCATAATGTCTTTCGAAACAATAGAAATCAAAATGACCGCCGTATCGCTAAAAAGGTCTATTAATTTGGAAGGGAGTGAACAGTTAGACAGTCGAGAAAGGCCACAGGGGACCTTGATCACACATCCCCGGTTTATCGGGTTCTAGGATTTTCAAATTTAATCTCACGTTTGAAGAGTACGCGGTGAAAGTGTATAAATTGCATTGTTGCAAATGACCCCATTCAATTAAGAGAAACAGAATCAAGTTGTAAGCTGTATGTTTGGTTACGAATAACGAACTCGGTTCGTCTACCGGTTCCCTGCCAACCTCGTTTCCAGGGTCTTTCATCTCCCTACCCCTCTGGGAACGACCCCTGGGAACGAGGTCGGTTCACTGCTACCGAAACCCTCATCTGTTAGCTGGAACGTCTACATCGTGGGAAATAATGATTAACCGATAAAGATAGCAGGAATGGCGCCATAGTGAAATCGCTCGCCTCCTGCTAATGTGGCCCTGCCTCCAGTTGTTCGAAAGGTGGATAGGAAGGATAGGGCTGTCCACTGGATAACTCAACTTCTTTTGCTAGTCTTTATCCTCTGGATAGTGATTTATCCGGTGGATAGCATTATCCACCATTTGAACCACCGAGACCACGTCCAATTCCCACGCTAGACGTCACAAGTGGGTTGACCCTGTTGGTTCTCTTTTCCGTTTCAAAAGGTTTTTTCCCCCTCTCCTCAAAACCAACCTACTCTTGATATGAGTTGATTTTTAAATTAAAATTTCATCTCTGTAAAAGTGTCCTCAATTAGTATTCCAGCGCTAAATAGATTCTAAATACACTTGACACGCCACTTAATGGAGTTTACTCTTTTGGTTAGCTAAATAGTAACGCAGCAATAAAGTACTGAACAATTAAATTCGTGTCACTCAAAGCTATCTGTCTAATCTAGGATTGAAAATAATTAAGAAAAAAATTGATAAAGAGGGACACTGCATTGGAAATAATTTGAAATTTTATTTTCTCTATCCAATTCAATAAATTAATTTAAAGCGATGATTCATATTTTTTTTTTGGAGATTTAATTGACACGTTGTATTGGCTTCAGTTGGAAAGATATGCTGTTTATTTCCAAGCCTTTTCAGAAATTACGCGAAGAAAGTCTTTTGATAATTAATTTTTATGTTGTATTGAACATTTTTCCTGTTGTCAATCTGCCACAAATTCTGTTTGCACGAACAAGAGGGGTTTTCGCGTTATGTCTATCGTCTTTCAGTTTACCTCTAATCGCAATGCTCGTCCACGTTTCCATTAAATAAAAACAACAAAATGAGTTCATCAGCGCAGAATGTTATTGATAATTTAGCGTGTAATATCTACAAGCGCGCATTTTGAACGAACAGAGAAAAAAAAACTTACCAATGTACTTCCTTTTTCACAAAAAGCAATATTGTGTGCACCAGAGACTGCAAATTAGATAACACTGAACAAGTTTGAACGACGTGATATTTTTTATGAACTTTATCCTTTCGATGCCTGACTCAATTAAAAATTATCCAAACATTTAATGTTTTGGTCGAAATGGAAGTTTTTAAAAAGGAATATTTGACAAGACTATTAGCCAATCAGTGCGCTAGTATCGAGTTCCTCTCGATCATCATCTCTCATGAAATATTCATCCATTCGATTTAAATTCAGGCACAGGTGCAGACGTTTTAAATAAATTTCCTGTTTCATGGTAGCGAAATACATCCAACTGCAAGCAAACATAACACCCTCTTCGTCAATTTGAGACACTTTGATTATCCCACGAGATTGTTACGGCTGAGGAAACGGAAACATAAAAATAGAATGTTCCTTGATGTCAAGTCCTACCAACATTGATCTGTGTAAATTCCGGTAAAATCATTTCGACCAAATCTATTGTTTTCACGAATTTTGTCCGTTTGCTTTGAAACAACGGCTGTATATGGCATGATACCTGATCTATCGTGCAATAAAAGGTAATTTTATTCACAAAATTAGTCGGCAAATAAAAAGATAAAATTATTCATCCAAAAATTCATCGAAAAGATAAAATACGCTACTCACGCGTATGCGTTTTCTTAACTCGTTGCAACCGAAAATGTTTTTTTCTTGACTTGAAAATGAAAAACTAAGCACACCATCAAACACTTTTACAGTCACTTAGTGAGTACGTTCACTTATACTGCAGCTCATTAGAGACCGGAGATGTTGACATTTTGAGGTCTCTAGCGAAATGGCTGACGGCTTGCCCAGGGCAAGTCGTTTTATAGTCAGGGTCCTGCGCGCCATATATTTTAAAACCGGTCAGTGTAAAACGCAGACTGCAGACCAGGGATAAAATGCAGACTGAGGTTATAACGTAACTGTTGAAAAAGCCCAAACCCCTTAAAAATGCTAAACTTAGGCCTAATTAGGCCTAAATCAATATTTAGGCTTAACTGTTAGCATTTCTAATGGGTTTGGGCTTTTTCAACAGTTAAATTATAACCTCAGTCTGCATTTTACCCCCGGTCTGCAGTCCGCAGTCTGCGTTTTACACTGACCGATTTTAAAACAACTTTAAAATATTAATCCCCGCGCCTTCTTCTTGGTCGCGGTACGTATTTGTTTCACAGTTTTAGAGAAAAATGTCACCATTTAAAAAGAACAAAAATAGAAACGAAGTTGAAAATCCTTATCATTCGGTTGGTCGTTGGTGGTCGTAAACGACCCACTTTAAGTCAGTACTTAAATTGGCTACCACTTCAGCTGCGTATAGTTCGTAAGATATTGCTCCTAACGTATAGAACTCTCAACGGTTTAGCTCCCTTGTATATCTGTAAGATACTTGAGCGTTATATTGTTTGTGCTTAGCAAGAGACTGGATCAAGGCCAGCAAACAATCACTACTTCAAGCCATGTGTTCTTTTAATACTTTCCG
>NC_090882.1:9405086-9407586 GCF_036669935.1 Montipora foliosa
TAAAAACAGCCATAAGTCAAAAAGGGACTTTTCTAAGTGCTTGAACTAGAGATGTAGATTGCTAACACTTTATGTTATGTACACTCTGTTGTAAAGAGAAAGCAGTCGCTGGTTTCTTCGGCCATACTGCCTGACTGTGATTAGCTCATGTTTCTTAGCAGAGGTATCAGGGCCCGGTTGTTCGAAAGCCGATTAACCCTAATCCCAGATTGAAAATTAGGTAACCAAGGAAACTATTTCTCTATTCCCAAATGTTGTTCAAAGCTGATAATCAGCAAAACTTTACATTAGAAGAAGTCAATCTTGGAGAACAAAAATAAGAAAAAGAAACTTTCACCAAAAAGTTGAAAATATGAAACTAAAGTTTACACTAATCCTGGATTAAGTTAATCGGCTTTCGAAAAACCGGGCCCAGGTCTGCACATTGGCCTTGCACACCCTGCCATGATTGAATGCAACCTGCCATCTCTGCGAATTCATAACAACGACACTGAATAAATTATATTAATTATGCATGAGTATAGGAGTAGGAATCAGCAGGGAAAATGATCTGAATGGGTCAAGAAAGCTCAAATTTTCTTTCAATCACATTGATTGATAACAGATCCAAGATTTACAAATTAAAATGGTGCATCCTGTTCATGGAGCAGTACATGGAGAGAATTAAGGACATCTTTGGTGTTTTTTTCATTACCTAAATCAAGGATCTATATTAATAAGAATCACTGCAAAAAAATTATAAATGATGAACAAACTCTAGCTGACAATATTATTTTACTGTAAGCAATTTTGAACTCACCTTCTGCCAGAACTCCTTGTCCGAAACTTCACTTCAATATCATGGTTCAGCTCTATCTGTAGAATCACTTGGATACCTTTGCTTTTTCATTTCCTTCTCTTCTACAGGAAATACTAAGTATTCATCTCCTTTTTTGACCATTGTTGTTGCTCAGCAAAACGATTAGTGATGAACGCCCAGGGAACTCCCAAAAATATTGGTCATGCTATCACCATGAGGAAGTTTGGCCTTCATAGTTTGTCTTCCCAGCTTTTGTCTTCCCATTCTTTGTGTACTGGACTTGATACCGAGAAAATGACGAGGTCTGGTGAATTGCAAGTTAAAAAATGAGGACTGATCTAAGTAGTCGAATTACAAAAAGGAATTTCTAAATACAGAGCCGTAACAGCCCAAGGCGCTTCATGGCAGTGATGTAATAAAAGGCAGCTGAAATTATTTTATCCATCCTTAAGACATTCAAATTCTAATTTCACCAGTTGCCCCACCTGCGATCATAGACTTGAGACCCTCATAGTCTTAAATTTCATAGTCTTTTAAATTTTCTTAACATTTCTAGGCTCCTTGTAATGAATAAAGACTGTCTAAGGAGATGTTTTTATCGCCTAGAAGAATTTGATCTGTTCGGATCGGCAGGTTAGTTTTGCAGGTTGCAGGTTGCAGGTTGAAATTTACTGTGACTGTTACATGAATAGCTAACCTTAGGCCTAATTAGGCCTAAAAACGTTTCTTTAGGCCTCCTTAGGCCTAAAAACGTTTCTTTAGGCCTAATTAGGCCTAAGGTTAGCTATTCATGTAACAGTCACAGTAAATTTCAACCTGCAACCTGCAACCTGCAAAACTAACCTGCCGTGTTCGGATACCTCAGCTGAAAATTGAAGTGTCCGAAAATTTTAGGAATTAATATCTTCATTTCAGAAATTGCTAGCTGAACGTTACCTTCTAAGAACTTCCAACCAAACCATTTGCTCATCCGAAGCTGCTAGGTGACATTTTTAAGGGCCAGAAATTGCAAAAATATTCTTTCCAAAAACGTAAGGGACTTCTTTTCCCATGGCAGCAAATCTTTTACGTGATGTTTTAGGAAAGAAATATGCAGCTATCTGTCAGCGTAGAACCGACATTCTTAGAACAGTTTGACTGTCTCAAACACATATTTCACCGAAGATTATCGTTGGCTGCTGCTGAAAGAAGCAATCTATGTTTCACGTTTAAAGCCTGGGCTAAACGTGCAGTTACAGCATAGTAATAATTTTTGTTTTTTGTAAGCAACCTGTTTAACACTTGTGCACGCACAAATGTTAAGTTGTGTTATGTTATGCAACTTTGTATCATCTTTTCAAAATATAACCGTCATTGCTAAACATTGTAACGTTCTCCAATAATTATTGTAACGTATCTAGGAGAAACAGGCTCGAAGATTAAATGAAACTGATGATGGCATGAGTTAAATGCCGAAACATGTGTTTAAAAAGTTGCTTCGTGTGTCTTACATTTATTTTCACTTGATTTCATATCCGCAGTTCAATATATGATTCACTTCATAAGCTTATTCATTCGTTAAACAAAGAGAGTTTACCTAAGTCTTCACGCAGAACCCAACCGGTGAATTAAATCTTCAATCGCGTTCTTTTGTTCGCAGCGGACTAACAGATCTAATGGCGTATACGTAATCACATCATCGGCCCTCAACGTACTCCAAAA
>NC_090882.1:9425086-9427586 GCF_036669935.1 Montipora foliosa
TGATGAGCCATCTTGAAAAATACCCAGAAGTTATTTGAGCAAGTTTCCCGTGTCCAAGCCCCCCTTCCCTAGGCCCGGGGGGTGTACTTCCTGTTAATGGGCTAATGGGGATGTGCCGCCGGATGGGGTCGCATTTTCTTGACTGGATTGACTATAGCGGGGTTGCATTTTCAACAGAGTTCCCGACAGAGTTACTAGAATGGGGTCGCAAATTGTCGGGATTTTGGGGGTAAGAAAATTCTGGCTAGTGGCATTTAAAAATGGAAAGATTCACCGTAAAAAAAAGTTGTTACCGAAAGAACTGTAGCGCTGTCGATGTAATTTTTACTAGTCGCATTACATTCCGTTTTGAAATTACAATTAAAGGCTATCTTTAAGGTTTTTGCATAAACAGAAAGTGACTATTGGGGTCACTAAAATTACGTTTACCGAAAAGTCACTAAGATGGGGTCTATAATTGGCCATAAAATAGACTATTAAGGGGAAGGGGTTCTGAGAGGCCAGCGGCACATACCTAGCGAAAATTGACCCAAGTACATTGATTAAAAAATTGAGCACCATGCAAGACTCACTTCGAAACCGAGAAAAACCGTAACTCGAAATGGGCCATTAACCTCTTTTTGCTTTATTCAGTTGATGATAAGGCAGATAAGCACACACGATGCCCGAGTTTGTATACGCATGCATTATTTTGAGAATCAAAAAATAATTGGCGTAAAACAAGAATTGCCAGGAGCATAAATACCAGTTTACTAGCTTTATCGGGAAAGGCCTACTGTCCGGAGAAATGTTTTTGTCACCTAGGAGAATCTGATCTGTTCGGATATCTAAGCTGAAAATTGAAGTGTCCGAAAATTTTAGGGAATGAAATCTACATTTCAGAAATTGCTAGCTGAACGTTACCTTCCAGGGTGACATTTTTAATTAAGAGCCAAAAATTACAAACATACCCTTCGGAAAACGTAAGGGACTAATTTTCCCTGGCTGCCGAATCTTTTAGGTGATCTTTTAGTAAAGAAACCTATAGCTGTTTGCAACGTAAAACCGAATTTCTTAAAACAGTACACATATTTCACTGAAGATTATCGTTGGGTGCCCCTGTTTAGCTCGCTGGGGTTTCATTAGAAGCCGGTCACTGGCGGTATACCGCCGTCTGTTTGTCAGAAATTTTCCTCTCACCGCCAGCTACTCTGCCTTGATTAAATTCACTCAAACCCTTGTAAAAGACAAGAGTGGCTGCCGCTTACATTGATCAGCCCAGGCATCTACTTCAAAAGTTATTGAAACCCCTGACCTTGTTCATTTTGTTTTCCCATTTCAGACTATGTGATGAGACAACAGTTAGAGAACAGTTTCTTTCATCTTATGCACATGCTTTTGTATGAACAACTTATGAAAAGAACAAAAGGAGAATTCCCTTGAGAACATCACGTGGTCTGAGATGGGAAAACAAAACGTATAAGCTATTAAAAGAGGTCAATTCTTGAAAATGATTATTGTAAGGCTTATCATTTTAGTCTTATTGACCCGTCAATTCACTAATGCCTTCCATTGCTGCTGCTTCTGATTTAAAAATATAAATATGTATTATACAGTATTCTTTAATTTTGTACACATAACTTTTTTGGTTAATTTAAAGCATCACACAATGATTCTTATGCTCCTGTGAATGTTCTTGTACTTCAATAATTGGAGTTGAATTATTCGTTTTCAAAACTTGCTTTCGAAATATTTTTTAGTATAGACCTTTTTGTAGATACAGTGGCCATTTTGATTTCTATAGTTTCGAAAGACATTATGGGATTCTCAGGAGGCAAATATTAACTGTTAAGACGAAATCCGATAGAAAATCGAGCAATTTCAGTTTTTAGTGGACAAAAATCTGGTACCAGAATAATGTTAAGTATTTTACAGTCCTTTTTACATTTTCTTTAAGCTAAAGATATGAAACAATTTCCATGGGAACGAGAGAAATTGACTTTCAAAGTTCAGAGAAATTGTGCAAACACAGGTAAAATTTCATCATCAGTTTCATTTCACCAGTACTTTCAAGTGTTTCTTACGAAGTTCAACAGTTGTTTTTGACGTTTGGTGTTGCTAGAAATGATTATTTTTGAGAAGATATTGCAAACAGTATTACAGAAGTTTGCAATACGAAGTATGTAATCTTGGTACTAGGGTTTTGTCCATTTGTCAGTCGAACTTCTGGTGGATTCCGTATTTTGAATATGTATTTGCCCCCTGGGCATCCCATAATAGCTATTTGTAACAATAGAAATCAAAAGGGCTGCGGTATCTGCAAAAAAGTCTATTGCTTGAGTTAAGGCATCGCTGTCTGAAGAAGTGGCACATTAAGTGATTTGGGGGAAGTTTGTGAACTGGAAACCGCGGCTCTTATAAAGCACTCATTTACATTCGTACGTCATTCATGCTTCAGAAGGTTATAGTATTTCAACCGAAACGTACACACAAGTTTTTAAGTTTTTAGTAATGCAGTGTC
>NC_090882.1:9432586-9465086 GCF_036669935.1 Montipora foliosa
CTCGCCTCCTACCTATGTGGCCCACGGCCGACTCCTCCCCTGAGTTTGTTGGTTCTCCACTCTGCTCCCAGAGGTTTTTCTTGCGGGTACTCCGCTTTTCCCCTCTCTTCAAAAACCATCTACGACTTGATACGAGTTGATTTGATTTATTTCTGTACAATGTCGACAATAAGTGCACCAGCGCTAAATACAGTTCATTTCAACGCATCCGTTCTTCGTGTGGTCACGCAGCCCTCCACCCCGCGCGTTGCGTACTGAACGACACAAAGAACGGTTCCGTGGGAGACTAGTGACGACAAGCTCTAATAGTACTTTGAAGCTGTTTTTCCATATATAGTGTTTTCACATGACGTCACGGCAGCCATGTTGGAAAACTGAAACAAAGAAACAGCGGCCATGTTGGAGTGAAATATTCTTTTGGGAATTGACCTCCATTTTTATGCAAATTCTTCCTTTTGTTTTAGTATGTAAATAGGGCTGCTGGTCACATGAGCGGAAACACTCTATTGACATAAACTTAGGTAAAGTACAATCCACTGAGTGACATGCCATGGAAATATTTATACACATACTAAACCGCCCAAAAAATCATAAAATAAATAAAAGAGACACTATTAAAATCTATTCAAATAATTCTCCAGGTGGTGCTTTTTCTGATGCAGGAAGAAGTTTTCCCAGCAATCTGTTGAAATAAAATAAGAATGTAAGGAAATTAAATGAATAGGATACTAGATTAAAACTACCCACAAGCAATACACCCAATTATTAAGCTGTCATAATAAGAATAGTATACTAAAACTACGTACCAAATTAGAACTACCCCCCAAGCAATACTCCACATAAAACTGCCATAAAATAGCTGTTCTCCAAGAATGCCGTGACTCAACCAATTTACTCAAAGCACTTTTTTGCTGGATTAGGCGTTTAAACTGCCCCAAAGACTCTGCTGATCATCTTACTTCTCGCGGAAGGCTGTTCCAAAGTACAGCGCCTCTATAGCTAAAGTTATCCTTATAATAGTCTGTGCGTGGTAGTGGTACATTTAGTTTGTGCTCAGAGTTCCTTAAGTTATAAGCAGTTTGACGCTTTTCAAACCTAGAACAGAAGTCTTCTGGAGCCAGCCCGTGCAGACTTAAAAACCACTGTAGCTCTTTGTATTTGCTGCTGGCAAGATGGATTTCTCCATCCAAGAAGCTCAAACAAGTAACCAGCATCGGCGTCATAGTTAGAATAAGTCAAAACTCGGGCTGCTCTATTTTGTAATTTCTGCACTTTACTCGGTAAAGTTATCCCACTGCTCAGTTCCCCAAACAACGTTGCAATAGTCAAAATGAGGCTGAATTGTATTCGAGCTGTGAACTAAACAAAAACTCCAATTCCAGAAGCGGAGTCGGAAATTGATTGATGGAAGCGCCAAAGCGCAGTTTGGCGCTTAGCGCTTGAAGATGAGATTCCGCAGAATTATGAAATACATGTAGCAGTAAAGCCCAACTTTCATGAACTGAACCTCATAGGCATAAGATTTCAAGGTTCGTACTCAAGCACTATTGCCGTATTTCAAGTACATGTCTCTCAAATGTGAACTTCTCGTATTCACCTCCTCTACTGGTTTATCACGAACACACAAAATGACCAGCTCCTACTTAGCTTGACAACTTCGTAACTTCCCGTGAGAAGAGACGGAAAGACGAAAGACCCTGATAGCATTCTCGCTCCCAGATCTCATCGTTTCTCTTAGCGGGCTGGACCTTCGCTGTTGAAAACGAAGAGCTCTGGGGCCCGTTTCTCGAAAGTCCCGAAAAGCCATCTGTGAAATTGCCAACCGCTTGTTTTGGAAAGCCGATCTTTTAACATGTTTTCAAGGTAACAAAAAGAAAAATAACTGTGAGGTTTGACGAATTAAATGCTCCCCGTTCTTGAGTTAAAAAGGGAATAATATTGTGACACCCGAAAATGGCCCGTAAAGTTTCGGGACTTTCGAGAAACGGCTCCCCGGAGACACAGCATTCTAGGACTTCCGGAATTCATATACGAGACAGTCTCTATGTGAAATTTTAAGTGGCCTTAACTTAGAGAGAGTGTCCCTTCGTGTCGAACAGAAAGAAGCAATAAGTCATATCGTCGGTTTAAACAAAGACACTCTGATCATTTTACCGTCCATTCTCGTCCCCAGAGTCTGGTTTTCTTTTGGTCAGCGCCAAGAAAACGGACTCTGGCCACAGCCAAAAATACACGCAGTCGCGGTTATGGTATAATGTGGTACCCATTGACAACCGTTATTGTTTCAAATTTCTGAGAGTGCGCAGAAAAGCCGGAAGTCCATGATTCGCAGACTTCCTGCTTTGGCTGTGGCCAGAGTCCGTGTTCTTGCGCTGACCACAAGAAAAGCGTAATCCGGGAACAAGAATGTTTAACCGACCGGCTTCACGCCAGCTAACCCCACCACGCCACATAGGCCATTTTTTCTTCCGCTTCAAGATCTTATTGTTTGCAAGGCTAACTAATGAAACAATTTGATTTCCTATGTCTCCATGTCTCTAGTTTTCTTGTGCAGAGGCCCCGCCGGCTAAGAGAAACGATGGGATCTGGGAACGAGAACGGCTTGATAGTTTGAGAATGATCAATCAATAATGACTTTATTAACGTGTCAAAGGTATCTAGCCGAGGGGAAACATCCCTCTACTAATTGGGGACAGTCCTAATCATAAAGTAATTATACAACTGTTAACATTAAAATTAATAAAAATTTTAAAAACCTACTATCAACTAATGGTATCCTACTAAAACCTGGAGGCATTAAAACTCAAAACCTTAAAACCAACGTGAAAGAAATTTCGTTCTGTTATGAGTTACAAAGAATGCAGTTCAAACAATTATTGTCTTCTACGATCGAACTTACAGTAAATCACATTTGCGAATACCATGTTTAAAACTGCTCAGTGATGGATGGGATCTAATTTCGCCCGGCAACCCATTCCACAACTCAGGTCCCAAATAGGCGAGTGAATGTTGACCTTACTTCTTGGTCATAAATCTAAGGATGGCAAACTCTGACACCCAGCCCCTTAAATTGTAAGGTGAGCAGTGCATATGAAATAGCTCGCATCTTTTTGTGGGGCATAGTCTGTTTCACCTAATACATAAGGATGGTGATATCTTGTAGTCTTCTATCCTGTGGCGTTATTAGGTTACTTTTGTTCAACAGATTTCGGTAGCTTGATTGCTTAGCCGGGAAAACTGCGCGTAATGCTCTTTCTTGAATATGTTCGAGCTTTCTTTTATCAGTAGCAGAACAGAAGTGCCAAGTCAGATGGCAATAAGTTAAGTACGGCATGATGGCTGATTTATACAGGCTTGGTTTAGCATAAG
The DNA here is from genome assembly GCF_036669935.1 of Montipora foliosa. Lineage (NCBI taxonomy): Eukaryota > Metazoa > Cnidaria > Anthozoa > Scleractinia > Acroporidae > Montipora > Montipora foliosa. Next base: position 9,435,956 of record NC_090882.1, read on the forward strand.
TAGGAATAAGTTTTTTAAGTCTCATCATTACGCCTACCCTTTGACTCGCCTTCCTACATATTTCATTACAGGTAATGTGATTGTTAAAGTTCAGCTGGTCGCCTATACTGACTCCTAGCAACTAACGAGAATCTGAAGAGTCAATGGTGTTTCCTTGAAAGTGTAATGAGGTGTCACTTGCTGTACTATTATGGTTGAGAGTCATAACTTGGTATTTGCCCAGGTTTCCTTTTGGCAGATTGCTAGCGTACCACTCAGAGGCTTTATTGGCGTTGCTTATTAGGTAGTTGTTAGCAGTTTCCACGTTTCCCGCTGTTTCATACAGTTGATGGTCATCCGTGTATATAGAGAGATGTGAGTTAATTACGTATGTCAGGTCGTTTTGGAAGATGTTCCATAGCAACGGACCTAGACCAGATCCCTGAGGACAACGTCTCTCAGTCCGCTTCCAATATGGCTTCTAATGGCTCTTAGTTTCACTCGATCCAGTCGATCACACAGGTGGGATCGAATTAGGTCGAGTAGTTCATATTAAAATCGATACGCTCTTAATTTTCTGATCATAAGGAGAGGATGCAGAGAGTCAAAAGCCTTGCCCAAATCGTTGGACAAGATCTTAACAGTTTTTCGGTTATCCCGTGCTGATTTCCATGCTTCAATAAGTGATATCAGTGTTGTTTCGCAACTGCGGCATTTACGATAGGCCGTGATTCGGGGATGTAAGCGACTGTCAAATTGCTTTGTGATCTGTTCGCTGAGGAGCTTCTCAAATACTTTACTGACCACAGGGAGGGCAGCTATTGGTCTATAATTGCCACTAATCTGGAGATCTTCTCTCTTGAAGACGGGCTCACCCTTTTTCCAGTTGCTTGGCCATTGACAATTAGTAATACACGAGTTGTAAAGATTCTTGTCTTGGGTTGACAATTTTTCTTTCTACAGTTGAAGTATGAGCTCTTCATACATGTAGTCTCCTCATATCAAAGAGGGCTTGAAATTGCGACCAATACAGTCGCATTTGCGACTGAATGTTTTCCTTTTGCGACTAAAATATTTGGAGAAGTCGCAAATTTGCGACTTGTTTTCATCTTCGCTCTTTCGAAACAAAAGGGTTTGCAGATGCCGCTTTGCTGCTCTTTTTACTAAAATAAATGAAGAAATGACAAAATTATTTTGTTTCTCGCCTAGAGTTTTCTTTTAATCTGAAGATAGCGTAATTGTAGCGTAATTTCGCTGCCATGTTACGTGCACAACTCCATTCCTTCGATATCGTTCGCCATTTTCAGCGGTTTCTTTCAACACAAGTTTTGTGGGCTCGTATTTTGTTTTCCCACACCGCTGACAACACAATGCAGCGCGACGATCTTGCGACTAAATTTTGCGAAATATCGCTTAAATTTTCGTATCTTGTCGCAAAATTGCGACTGGATTTTTTCGTTAATTTCAAGCCCTGTCAAAGATATACTCCTCCTGTAATCTTAAGGTTTCCAATGATACAAGAACCAGAATGAAGATTAAAAAACGACTGCTAGCATTGCTTTGTTAAGAACATAAAAGGAAAATGCAAAATTTCACTTTTGCAAGACATAAATGCAAAGTACATACTGACTCTGCTCAGCAAAGGAAAACAAACAAATTACATTTATCGGTTTTGTTCTTTGTTTCGACTAACTAAAAATGAAGTGTGATATTTTTATAAGAATTGCTGAACGGCACCACTGCAAATCTAAAGCAAAAGGGAAATGACTTCCCACATACAAAATAATTCTCAATTGACACTTTGCACTAACCTTACTCCATAGCCACATAATCCCACTGCTATACAAAGAGCTACAGAAGCATCAAGATACCAAATATGTCTGTTGTACTGATAAAATATTGTGCTCACAATCATCCCCAATGATATACCGGCACCGGCTGTCGAGTTGAAAGCTTGAAGAAAACAAAATTTCATATGGAGATGGCGTCAGCGACGATAAACTGATAAACCAACTCAAACCAAACTTCCCTTTGAGAAGCAGGAATTGCGTTAGTAAGTAGTCCAGAACTGTGGACAACCAGGATCAAATTCAATGAGAGGTAAGAACTCTCAAAGCAAGTGCCCAGTAACAACTGGACGACACTGCCTCCTCCACGACAACTCACATAGGTTTGGTTGATAAGGAACGGTAATCACACTTTTAACTGGTCAGTCATAATAAATGTTCAGCAGCCTTTTGATGCTGCATGTAAGCATACAGGCAAGCTGCAGTGTTGTATTAAATATGGCAGAACAAGCTTGAACAACTTACCATCTGTTCGGAGAGAGTCACTTTCCAACTTTTCAGCTATGACAAATTTCATCCATGCAAGTGATGAATACACCACTAAACTGACACCAGAAATTGCCTCAATGCCAGCAAACTAAAAAAAAAAGAAACAGTTATTAAAAAAAACTGCATAATTTAACCATTGACAGTAGTTATGTTAAGATGATTAACAATTAATGCAAGTCAGAGCAAATTAAAAAGGAGTCACATGGCATATTCACTGTGAGTTTTCTTTAGATGTAATTTGCTGGTTTAACCCTTTGACGCCTGAACCGGCAAAAACCGGCCAGACTTAGTATTTTACTCTATCTAATGCCAGACGATTATTATGTTACTCGTCAAGGGGGAACCCCCAGGAGTCAATGGGTTAACAACCCCTACATAGGCTCAAAAACAGTCCCCTTTAACTCATTGACCCCTAGGATTGTGACTTAATAGATTTTACTCTGTCTAACATCGGAACAATAACTTGTCTATGTGGGGTGGTTCAGGAGACATTAGGGAGTTTAACCATGCGACGTTTTTGAGCCGCGGACAGTAACCGGAAATGAACATTTTGCATGCCAGGGCAGTATTGTCTCCCAGATTTTTAACCTAATCATCTGTAATAAAGGAAAGATACTTGGCAATATAAAGTCAAAAGAAGATAGTCAACAAGACAAGTTAACATGGAAAACAGCTCACTTCCGGTTGCTGTCTGCGGGCTCAAAAACAGCGCAGGCTTCTGAACTCCCAATTATGGGTTAACAACCTCTATAATTATCCACTCAAAAAATATGTCCCCTTTAAAATTCTAATTTAATGATCATACTGGAGATGAACTGTGCTAGAACGAGTATGTGATTAACAATTTTGGTCCTGACAGTGAGACTTATAGATTTTACTCTGTCGGATGCCAGATATGATTTTATTCGTCAATGGAGGCTGCTTCAGTGGTAAATTGGTTAACAACATCTACGTGGACTGCTCAAGAACTTGACTTGACTTGAACTGACCCCTTTCATAACCCTTCCTAATATAAATTCCCTTGTAGATTTTACTCTGTCTTTAAATGCCAGGTTATTTTAATCGTCATTGGGGGCTGCTTCAGTGGTGAATGGCTTAACAACATCTAGGTGGACTGCTCAAGAACTAATTGTCCCCTTCCATAACCCTTCTGTCCTGAAAGTGTGATTCATAGATTTTACTCTGTCACACACCAGATGATTTTACTCTTACATGGGGGTCATTTCAGGGGTAAAAGTATTAACATTTTTTAATGATTTCTCTTGCCTTTGCCTTGATAAACATTTTAATTTTCAATTCAAGTTCATCTTTTCATCCAAAACTGTTTCAATAAGCTTGCCTTTCTGTCTCATGAGCCTAGCAATGACACATTGCAAATGCACTTACTTTAACGGCATGCTTCTCCACAACTAAAGACCTGATGGCTCGGATGAATATTCCACTTGCAGATAACAAAAACAGAATTCCAATTGCTATACAAGCTCTGCAGTGAAACAGCATATACTAAGGTTACAGCTGTAATGCATCAATATGTAATTATTATTGATTTTATGCATTACTCTAAGTTGTTATAATCATAATAATTATTGTAACATTACATAAACAACAACAATTCAAAGGATGGTTTTTGATCAATAGGAGGAACCTGGATCGAGTAGAAATTAGTACCTCCCAGGGAATAATGGAGAGCAAACAAACTCAACCCATATATGATGGCAAGTCTGGGAATCGAACAAGGGGGAAGGGCTTATAAGGTTCTTTCACTGAGCCAACCCTACCTAAACCATTTATCACATGGGAAGCACTCAGGGCTAGTGTTCCCCTGATGGTTCCCTCCATTGAGCTCTGCAAACTGTTAATCAAAAGAGCATAATTTCTACAAATTTTCCATACCTTCGCTCTCTTTCCCAGGAATATGTTTTCCCGGCCAAACCGCAAAACCTCCAAATTACAACCAATGACGAACAGACATCTAATATAGAGCCAAACTGGCAAAAAAGACAAAAATTATAAACTAATTTTTAAAAGCTCTTTTTTTTTCAGAAACACGTACTTCTTAAGGGATAATCTTTAACGCTTACAGGTTTCATTTAAAGTAACCTGTCAGCCAAAGAAAAGCACTGGCTTCTTCACCCATTGAAGTTGCTTAATATCATAATTAAGTAATTATTAATTAGGTTGCCTAGTATAATTTATACTTTTTCTCTCTAAATTTAACGAAATAGTTTTTATTGATTCCAGACAGATTCTTTCAAACCTAAGATTAAAACCCATTTTGATAATGACTTTTATAAGTCATGTAACAGTGATCATCCATAGACCTTTTTACAGTTGTGTGCCTAGTTACCTGGCCTTTAAATGAAAGTGAGGCTGGACTTGACCTTGTTATGATACAGATCTCCCTGCTTTTCTTATGTTAATGATATTGTTCTCAAGCTAATTAGTTGGAATTTACATAAGAAAAGCAGTGACAGAGGTTTCTATCAAAACAAGGTCATGCAACTCTAGCCTCCCTTTCATTCATAGGCCAGGTAACTAAGCACACATCTGTAAAATGGTCTATTTTGCTTTTGAGATATGACCTTTGGCAGCATTTTTTAAAAATAGCATGCTGTCACCCAGACACCACTAAAGAAAGGGGCCTCTCCAGGTAAAGTAGGTTAGTCTACTCCTACCAGATGCCAACTTCAAAATTATTTTATTGAAAACCATTTGGTTAATATAAGCACTGTTCAGGTTACATGACTTGTACAGAAATCCCTGTCAGATTCAGTTCTAATGTTATGATTATTAGTCCATAAAAAGTGTTAGACAGTGCACCTAATTCCAGAATATAACGATTGAATTTCTTAATTTAGATACATATTAACCTTATTAATTTAACCTATGCGTACTAGCCAGACCTGTATTTTAGGTGTCTGAGGGACCACAACTTCTAAAGGCAAGAGGGTTTTAATTTATTTTAGTAGCAATAAAGGTGACCACCACCACCACACAAACAAGATGCTGGCAGTAATAAGAGCCTCAAGAGAACACTGGTAAAGAAATTAACCCCATACAAATTCCCAGCTGAAAATATGTCTCATGCTTATCATATAGTGATTACACCCTGTCTGTTACTTCAAGTTGTTAGTACTTACTGCAAAGCCAAATGCTGCAGAACTTTTAGCCAAACTGGAAATAACTGTGAAAAAATAATTAAATGCATTTAAAGAGTTTGAGAGAAAAAAAATGACAAAGAAAAAAGTGGTTTCTAGGTTTATTTTTGAAAGACAGCAGTGATCCTCATACTACATTCTAAGCAAATTTATTGTCTCTAACGGATGAAACACCTGAAATATTAGGGGTCTTCAGCAGGATTTGAACCGGTGCAATGCTCTCACTGACTACCAACTGAACTACATGTATGAAGACACTTATTGGGGAGCAGGTCAATTTCTTGGATTCATGTGTTCCCATGAAAGGACTGATGAATATAACCTGCACTTAAAAAAATATACAGTTTCTTTCAGGTTTATTTTTGTTTTGTAAGTATTTGAATCCGAACGAATATTCTTTAAAAATTAAGGGTGATGCTTTTTACTGCAATGGCATATTAGGTTATTAAACCTTTGGCGTCTAAACCGGCCTACACCGGTAACCGACTTTAGTTAGTATTTTACTCTGTCTAATGGCAGATGATTTCACTTGTCAATGGGGAACCCCCAGGAGTCAGTGGGTTAATCAATCACCGTCCCCATTAACCCTTAGACGCCTAAACCAGCCTAAAGCGGCCAGATCTTTCTTGACAATTAAAATCCCTGCTGCAACTGTACAAGAAAAAGATTCAAGATAACTAGAGATGACCTAGAGGGGTCGAGTTGCAAGTCCAAACCAAAAACAAAATGTGGGAAGAAGGGGAATTGACACTGCAAGGAAAAACAAAGGAAAAAGTATAATTATTGACAACTTAATTAACCACTGATTCCTCAGGCCCCTAAGAAGCCCCGGTTGACAAGTAAAATTACTCCAAGGAATCAATTGTTTAAACAATGGAAGTGCAGTCTTGTGAAAATAAGGATGCTTACCAAATGCACTAATTCCAATCACAAAAGCACAAAAAACAGAGGCGTAAGATACTGCAAGAGCTGCCTTACGCCATTTGTCCATCAACTGAGCAGGAAGCTGCTTTTCTTTGTGGAGGAGATACTCTGTTGTAGGTAAACCAATGGGAATTAATCAGTGCGAGTCAAAAGAAGGGTTCATTGATCTAAAGGATCTCTTGGCACTGTGTACAAAATGCTTTCATTTGTCACAATCTGCATTAGAATACAGGGCAAAAAGGGCAAAGCCCCTCAGTGCTAGGGATTGTTGTAGCCTGAGTCTCTCACATAAGGAGTGGATAGAGGTACAGTGTAGGCCCCGTAATGGCAGTCCCCCTACTAGGAGTTCTAAGATATTTAAGGACGAAGACAAGGATAATGTTCTCACCCTATTAAAGTGGCACAGTTCTTGTTTTTTTCGAAAACTTGGTGGCTGGGTCTCACGAGAAACATGTCATAGTTTCCCTTAAGGGCATACAAAGAAGACGAAGGGATTTACTCCCATTAAGGTTGGTACAGGCCAAAATCAGGAACAAATTCTTGCATGGTTTAAGTTACTGAGTGAACAAATTCTTTAATCAAAATTTCCTTGTTTACAAAATAACAGCATTCCTTTTTTAGCATCCAAGAAAGAAGTTGTCATCAACTGATTGAATTTATGGTATTATCAAAGTTCTGTGCCACAAGTAAGACATTTCATAAAACAGGTTTTTTATATTAGTAGCAAGCAAGCCTTGTAAAGCAAGTTTTTTGGCAGCTTAAAGTTGAATATTTCTTTCATTGTATAATGTTAACTGTCACCAAACGATTTCTACGTAGTAGCTCAGTGGTTTCAATAAGTACTGGCAGCCGATCGCGATGAACAGTATCGGCTACTGAGTTTACTAAGAGAAGTCGGCTACTTCTTTCTCTAAACCCTGGTAGATAATTATTGTGCAATTACTCTTTCAGCTGTCCCATGATGGATTAACCAAGAGTGAATCCAGGATGATAGTTGACAAATGAAAAGTACAATATGGTTCCAGAAATAATAAGATCAAACAATGCACCATGAGTTCAAAGATTACTTTTCAAAGGTATGCAAATTTAGGATGCATTTCCTTCAGGTCAACCACAAGGGAGAGAAATCATTATTAATTTATTATGCAGTGATTGTCAAACTGAGATGTCTTTTACTAATTAAAACACCCTCTTAACTTCATTTGGACGAAAATACTCTTTTAAAAAACACTACTATTTATCAACAAACTTTGAATAATTGTTAATTTTTGTTGAATCACTGACAATAATCCAATTTATAGGAAATTATAACTGACCAGAGACCAGAAAAAAAATAAAAATCAGAACTATTTTTGTTGAAAGATTATTTTTATCTTGATATGCGAATTTTCATGTTAGCTTTTCCAATAAATTATAAATACAAGAAAAAAACTATAATATGGAGAAAATTCGTCAAGAAGGGAATAATGTAACAAATTGATAAAAATTTCCCAAAAGGTTGTTGTAATTTGTGACTCAGAATGCAGATCTTGAAAACAGTTAGCTCATGAAAATTAAACTATGAAGAGTATACAGTGTAAACGGAATTGACTTTAATCGTGGATTTACAAGTAGTACAGTCATGTAAATTGTGCATGATTAAAGTTAGGAAAAGATGCTATAGGAAATTATATTTCCCTGATCTTTTTAAGCTCTTGACACTGAGTTAAGGATGATGACGGAAGCAAAACGAACTGTAAACATTTTTGAAGAAAATGCTTTGTATAAAATGACATTATAAACTAAGACGAAATTGAGAGCACACCTGTAAATTCAGAAGGAGAATCAAAAACGTACATCGTACATGTAACGTCAAATGAGATTTTTATAGTAGTACGTATACAAGACAAACAATTCTCTTTTTCTATCTTGATGTAATTCTTAAATAAGGTTATACAAGGTTCAGTTGCTGTTCAAACAATAAAATGAAAGTAAGCAAGTATATTATAGTCATTTCAGCAAGCTAATTAATATAGTTTGAGCAGAAGAAAAACTTAACAAGACAGATCTTTCAAAAACGAGGAACGACCTTTTGTGATAAAATCAACTTCCGATGGGCAGGTGAGTGGTCGGAAAAAAAAAACAAACAAGTAAATTTGTTGTGTTTCACGTACCGTCGTCCAATGGCGATATACAGGGAAACCCTTCGAGCTCGCCAGACTTGTCTTTTTCAGCTGTCGCGCTAGTTAACAGAATAGTTGAAGAGCCATATATTGTACCTCCCTCCATGGCGATTTTTGGACATCAGCCATGTCAAAAGCAGAAAAAAGACATCCTAATATCTGAAACCAAAATGAGCAATGCTGATTATAAACCGTTTTGTTGCGAGACTTGGGAAGGACATGAAAGCACCTGTGGGAGGGGGACTCCGTAGGGCTTATTGAGGCTCTAACAAACGGTAATATAATGACGAGAAAGGGAGGGGACTATACGCTTAAAACGGATCGGGCTACCTTCTCACAAACGCTCTCACTCCTGTTATTTGGACAAAATGGAATTGTACTGTAAGCCGAAAAAGGGAAGGAAAAAAACAAATTTCAACTTTTTAACCACTTTAAACGGAAGGCAGAAGGCATGTGACAGAATTCAAATATTACCGAACCCTCCCTTCTACGTTTTCACAGTTTCAGCTCACTAGCCACTCCCCAGTCTTTATTTGATTCGGAACGGGCAAAAATTGCGGCAGAGATCTGAAGAGAGGTACAGCTTTATTTCTAATTCGAAACATTCACGGGAAGGGCTGGGAGAATAACACTTTTTTTTTTACTCTCGTAATCGACTGTTTTCCTATTGCTTGAAGTTTGTGTCGGCCAATACAGAGTTTCCTCGCCTTTGGGCAATTTTCGCGAGAGAAACTGATCGTGGTTCTCGCACAGGTGTGGGAGATGAGCTCTTCGTTGTAGCATATTCACGTAACCGGCTGATTTCATTTATCTGGGTTTTGGTCTCAATCCCGTGATGTCTTATATTCGCATTTTGGGAGGGACAGCAGCTGTTAGCGCCGGGTTGTATGCATTTTACAATTTTCGTGATGGAATACGCCAGGTACGTTAGCTATAGATTCTAGAATACCAGTTACGTATTACCCATGGATGGATATATATCCTCTATTGTTATATGCCGCGTTACGCCCAATAAGCCCAAATGCCTGCGATACCAAGTGCCTAAACACCGCTTTTACCAATTTAGACAGTGTCACGATACAATTTTTTTATTAATTGCACATTTCTGAGGTACTCAAAATGCAAAATACCCGGCCATATTTTTGTGTTTAACTTGTAGCGACATCTAGTCGTCCGAAAAAGGTCGGCAAAGAGCAAAAACACGCCATTCATATATGCAGAAAAGGGGCTGGGTCTATTCTGCATGGAAGACTTTCGTTGTCCTTTTCGCAGCTCTTTGCAATAAAGAAGCCAGAAAAGCATACAAATGGCCTTCAGGGTGGCTGGTCACAGAAAAACTTGATATCATCACATAACCAAAATTCTCCCAAGTATACCCCTCAAACCCCCCTCCCACCCTCACAAGGTAAAGTGCAAGCACAGGGGTATACTTGGGAGAATTTTGGTTATGTGTTTGTCACTTGTGTCTGTAAATTACAAGGAATGTGCCCTTACATGTATTTGTGTATGGTAATGCACACCGCACTGTTAACCCATCAACCCCTGGACCGCCGCCCTTGACAAGTAAAGTCGTTTGGCGTTGCAGTAAAATCAAAATTAAGCATCACTCCTAGGATTCAATGGGTTAAAGTTCATTGCAATTAGAGACGCTTTTGATCGTTCTTCACAAAAACCAATGAGACTTTGTTTCAGGGTTCCCCAGAGCTCTTCTCTCCCTCAGTCAAGAGAAGAGCTCTGGGGTTGAGATTTCTTTATTGAAGAAAAATGCATCCAAAAAACGCTGTTCTGCAGGGTTACTGTGATTTGCTTTTACTAATCCTTTGAATCGCAATATTTTTCTTTGCTTTTAAGTTTACCCCGAGAACCACTCAGATTTTCTGGAAACAAACTTAACTGTCCTCTTTTCGACGTGAAGGATAAATTTTCTGCCTGATCAAACTGATTAGTTACTCATTTCCTAAGGTACATGTACTGAGAAGAAAAATAGAAAACAAGCTTTGATGTATTACTTCAACAGAGAATTAATGTTTTTGTTATTTTTTAACATCTGCATCTCAGAATCCCTTTTTACCGGTGACTGCAGCAGAAAAAGTAAGTGCAGAGGATCAGCCCATTATCGCTCTTCCATCAAGATCTGTTCACATCAGTGCTTTGAAAGATACACCACAATTTGATGTTTTGGTGATAGGAGGTGGTGCTACAGGCTGTGGTGTAGCACTGGATTCTGTGACAAGAGGTGGGCAAAATTAAAATAATAGAACAAGTGTGCATAAACACACACTAGCTCTGAGTGCTACAGTTTCAACATCTACAACAACATGTACAGTACATGTCAGCACTTGCAAAGTTCCCTCGACTTATAGCTGCAATCACAGTCATAAGTCGTTGGAAGTCACCCACCCCCTTTCCCCCGTTCAATGTTGGATAGCGCAATGCACCCAAACTAAGACAATTAGCTGTGAAGCTGACACCATATTTTTTTTCTTGAAGGAACATGTCAGACCACAATACTGGGAACTTGGTGTAGTTACTCTTTGTGATGTAGTCGAGGGATAGAATTTAAATGCAAACATCACCAAGATTCCAAGTAACTCATCAATGGTCCACCCTGCTAGCAGAGCCTTTCTTTTGCTTGCTCGATTTAGGCGTTCTCGAGAAAGACTCTGCATGAATAGAGTAAGATCTTTATTGAGTATGCGCTGTATGTTGCCAGGATACAGTCTCAAACCCAAGCCTAATATGCCAGATCTTGGTTTTTCACGGTGCAGTGGGCTCAATTATAACCATCGGTTTTGTCACTAACTGGATGCTTGCCAGGAAAAACCGGTTTGATGAGAGAAAACAAGTTAGATTGACTTGTCCAGAAGTTCGGGCTATGGCAGCTTCAAAGAGTTGACGCAATTCAGGCAGAGCCTCCTTTTCTGACCTCTTCAGTAAAGAAAAAGACAAAAGGAGGCTTTGTTGGCAGGGTGTTAATGGTCCAGCATAAACCCAGGAAATGTTTTGTTTGTTGTAGATAAGCATTTTTTCTGTTATTCAGTGGACAAGATGATTGCACGGTGTCATTGGGATAGCAGAGAGAGGACAATGTATGATGTTGCTTCAGCTCATGTGACTTTTAAAATCCAGTTTGTAAAATTTTTACAGGCCTGTCTACTGCTTTGGTGGAAAGGGATGATTTCTCATGTGGGACAAGCAGTCGCAGCACCAAACTGATCCATGGAGGTGTGAGGTACCTGCAGAAGGCTATTATGCAACTGGACCGAGAACAGGTTAAATTTGAATTTTTTGTTGAAAAGGGAGAAATAATGACAAATTCCAACTGAATCCTGCCCTCAAGAAAATTCCACTCCTCTGTAAACAGAGTCAGAAAGCAGATGTTGCAGAAAGCAGAGATCATCCACAATCACGTATATGTCCATGTTAGTCACAATTCACACACACCCTCTAGATTTATTACAATTTACCATAGATAAAAGTGAGGTCATGAAGGTGAAAGCGTAAGAGAAGAAAGGAATTGATGTTTTTTTTCCCCATTGGTTTAATTTTTGCTCACTGTGTTCAACTTACAACGGTTCAATGCTAAACGACAGTAACATTCAATTTGCTGTTTATGAGGTGCAGCTCTTCAATTTGTGTAATATTGTGTCCAATTGTCTTATCTAGGTTGTGCTAACTTTAACTCCTTGATTCTCCTTCTTTCTGACTTTTTGCAGTATCGTCTTGTAAAGGAAGCATTGCACGAGAGAGCAAATCTACTGGCCATTGCTCCACATTTATCAGCTCCATTACCAATAATGCTTCCAGTATACAGGTGAATCTTTCTTCACATTTTTTACCAAGAGAGGGTAAAAGAAAAATAAGGATTTAAGCAAATGAAATGTGTTGTGTTGATTTAATTTTGCCAATGATTGAAAATTATTTGCAGATTTTTTAGTGAAACATAATCTTTCCAGACCATCAGTGACCTTGGGATTCCTGCAGTCCCAACTGCAAGATGAGAAAACATTTTATATTACTCAATGATGTGAGCAACTCCTAGAAACAACCTCGTGAACAAAAAAAATTGTGACAGAAGAAACATATGAAAATTTCATATATTTGAAATACGGAGAATTTAGGTCTAAGTGACACTGTGTGTCCAGAAATGTACCTATAAATTAGCTAGATGCATGCTCAATTTTGACGTCCAATGCAAAATGGTATAATTCCTTTATTAAAGTCTAAGCCTTTGTTACCTATTTCCAATGAGTAGGTACAAAAGTTGGACTGGATTAACTCCGATTGCTCAACGCGGATTGTTAGATGGTTTTGTAAACCCAAACTATTCAACGTTTGCCCAGATTTCACCGAGGTTACATGTAGCTTAAAGATTAGGGCTGGGGTGATTTCTCGAGGCCTTATCAATTTTTTTTTACGTCGATCCAAGGTGAGCAATCGGAGTTGATCTGGTGTGACTTTTGTACCTGCTTATATGGGGGCAAGGATGGCACAGTCGGTCTAAGTGTACGGCCTTGGTGCAAGAGGTCCTGAGTTTGATTCCTGGATCTCGCATCCTTGTTTCGACTTCTTTCCTTTCCATGTAGCGAAGTAGCTTTAAATACCCGTAAAACGGAGCACTGACGGAAAGGTGGGAGTAAAATGAGCGCACCGTTGACCTCGGGTTTGTCAGTTGAATTACTGTTACGAGTTATCGACGTTAAATATGGTTACTTTACTTTACTTTACTTTATATCCAACAATAAGGTACATGTAAGGTTAGCATTATTTATTTTTGCTTCTAAGGGTATTAAGCAGCTGTTTTTCCTTTAATACTTGAGCAGTATTTGGGGTGTGACGTAACTTAATTGCCTGTATTCGGAGACACGAGTGTTGTTGAAGTTGGGGACAAGGGCTAGGGGGCACTTCGTGACTCTCATTGAAATCTGTGAGAATCTAATTAGCAACATTTCTGGACATATCTGTTCAGTGAAAATTAAATCATTCCATTTATAAAGCAACTCGAGCAGCAATTTTTGAATTGTATTTTCTCGTAATTGAATTTTTAGAGTGTCCTGACAAGTGATAATCTTATTGTGTTGTTATTTGTAGATGGTGGCAGCTTCCTTATTTTTGGGTAGGAATCAAGATGTACGACCTTGTTTCTGGCAGGCAACTTCTTCGCAGTAGTTATGTTGTGGGAAAAAAGAAAGCCTTGGAGCTATTTCCTATGCTTAAAAAGGAAAAATTGTGTGGAGCCATTATATATTATGATGGTAAGTCAATTAACAGCTTTACGTGTGGATCCATCTGCACTGGATTGTTTGTGTAATGAATAAAATTCAAAGCCTTTCCTTTTCATTGTTATCCTCATTGTGGTTATGATGTTTGGAGGTTCAACTCATGGAAACTCCCTCAGATATGTTTCCAGTATCCTGAGTGGCACACTCACAAGAAAACAATTAATTAAAGTATTTAATGGGGTTTTGTTAGAAGACATTCTTTTTAAAATAGCCTTCAGACAAGCCAAAATAATGTCACGAAGCGATGACATTTGCTTTTAAACTTCCCTTAGATACAATGTACTTCTGCTACATTAACACTTAACTGTGTAATGCTTATCACTTATTTTAAGACATTGATTATGAACTAATCTGGCCAGGGTTTTAAATCACTCATGGCCTCCTTCAGTAGTTTAATGTTCAACTGAGTCAATCACTTGGCACTAATCGTAGTTAGTGTTTTTTGATATCGGACTGAATTAAAACTACAAGGACTAATGACATCGCTGTGTAGCATTCCTAGATGGCTAATGGCAAACAATACCATATTATAGGAAATTAATGCCTGTGGAGTGTGTCACAGATTTGGAGTAATTAATTAAGGTTGCTGAAATTAAGTGAATGTTAACACAAATTAACACAACTTAAATAAACACGAATTTTTCAAATTGGCATTAATTTCCTGTAATAAAATAAATGTTTCTTTAAATATGTTCTTTTTTATTCAGGCCAGCATAATGATGCACGGATGAACCTTGCCATTGCATTAACAGCTGTCAGACAAGGAGCATCCGTAGCAAATCATGTAGAGGTGTTATCGCTTCTAAAGAAAAAGGGTAAGCAGTGATCAGCTATGTATAATAAATCATGTAACAACCTTTCCTTTGAGGCGTGTTCTAAATTAAAAATGAAAATAGCATTTGATCAGTGGCCTTGTTTTTTTATCAAAAATGAAAGAAATGTTTGCAAGTTTGAACTATAGGGGAACTGAAATGCTATTGTTGGTATTACTTTGAAAACTTTTTGCAGTGTAGAAGTAGACCACATGATCACTGATTTTAAATTTCGATCTTATACTTTGTTACAGAAGAAGGTAGCGAGGATGAAGTAGTTTGTGGTGCTCATGTACGTGATGCCATAACTAATGAAGAGTTTGATGTGCGAGCCAAGTGTGTGGTGAATGCCACTGGGCCATTTACTGATGCAGTACGTAAAATGGATGATTCAACAGGAAATGATATCTGTCAGCCAAGTGCAGGTGTTCATATCGTTCTGCCGGAGTACTACAGGTATATATAAGCAACGCACAAGTGTGATTGCTTCATAATAGGGTATCCAGACACCTTAAAACAGATGAATTGGGCCCCGAAATTGCTTTTATTATAGTTCAAGTCGTTTGGATACCCCGATGAAGCATGAAACACTGTCAGTCTGGTTAGGGCCCTTGCCTTGAGACAGTTATGGTTCAAGACCTGCTCTTTCCCGCTAGTTGAATTTGTTCCTGGTAAACTTCCCAGCTGCACCTAAGCGATCTGTTAAGATCACCGATCGTTTCACATGTACCTCCGCAAATGTCATTTATTGCATAACCTGTACGTTATGCAATAAATTATACATTGGTGAGACAGGTAGACGACTAGGTGACCGATTCCGCGAACACCTTCGCGATGTTGAGAAGAATGACAAGGATGCATCTAAGCCAGTCGCTCGCCATTTTAATCTGCCTAACCACTCCAAAAAACACATGGCTATCTGCGGCCTTTCCCTACATCTAGTTACGACGGAAAGCCGCAAGAATCTGGAACAAAAATTCATCTTTCAAATCGGCACCCTTAATCCTCACGGTATTAACGAACGCTTTTCATTTAACTAATATATTCCTACTTTTCACGTTGCCACGTTACCACCAATAGCGTAGCTCCTACTCTACTATAAAAACTACACGTAACCCATAATCCCTCGATTCGCTCTGACGAAGGGCTAACGCTCGAAACGTCAGCTTTTAGAATCTCTGTACGGTGGTCAATTTACATTATCAACTCCGTTGATAAACCAAATTTTTGTATACTACTTCCCCACCGACGCAGCACCACAGTTTCTTTAGAAACTACCCCTTCACTAATAAGTATTCAGTCGGTTTGGATCAGCTGAAAAGATAACCTCGCTTTGGTGTTTCCAACGTTGAATGGTAAAAGCGCTCTAATTTCATTCCTATTCGTTTCTTTTTGCTTCTTTTCATTTTCCAGTCCAACCGACATGGGACTTCTTGATCCTGCTACCAGTGATGGACGAGTCATCTTTTTTCTTCCTTGGGAAGGTGAGATGCGAATTCATGAAACCTTTTTGTGTTCTTTTGTTTGAGGTGAGAGCAGCCCCTTCATAAATCGTTTTTTAATCTGTTCCAGGCAAAACTATAGCTGGTACAACCGATTCCCCAACTGACCTGTCTTATAACCCTTCGCCAAAGGAAGCTGAGATCCAATTTATACTGAGTGAAATCAAGCATTACCTCAGTGCAGATGTGGATGGTGAGTTTGTAAAGGTCTATGTGTCTTGGACCAGTTCTTAAAACTGGTTTCTTTTTCATTTAGGTGCTTAGTTCCTTCCACCCTCTTTCCCCTTACAGCTATTATATATTAATAAGTTTGTGATTTTTAAATTCCCTGTGGGATGGTCAAGTGCCGTTCCCGGTCGCTGTTAAGCCACTTGTACCACACCTAAGATGGATTACAACTGAACTGATCCAAGTAAGCCTGCAAAAAAGGTTGATTGAGGCTAGTTGTTCTTTTAAGTTTCCAGCTTGTTTTTAACCGGAGATCTCTGCAGATAGCTTTCCATGCCCTTGATAATAAAAACAAATTGCTCTTTGGCGAAGGCATTACTCCCTGGCCAAAGAGCTCCGTGACGAGAATTGAACTTCTTCCTCTTCAAAAACATAGCGCCCGCTATCAAGCGATTAGGCCAGTTTCGTATTCTCACGGTTAGACTGGGTCTTGCATGAAATGGAGGCTAATGCGGGGAAAATGATTTTTATGTGAAAGAATCCCCTGCATTAGTCTCCATTTCATGCTCGATCCAAGCCAACCGTTAGAATACGAAACTGGCCTATTGAATTTCTGTACTCGGTCTCCGATGTCTCGTTTTCCTTACAGTTCGGCGAGGTGATGTATTAGCAGCATGGAGTGGTATCAGACCTTTGGTCATTGACCCAAACTCCAAAAACACAGCCTCGATCGCGCGTAATCACCTCATACTGGTCAGCAAAAGTGGCCTGGTGACGATTGCTGGAGGGAAATGGACAACTTACCGCTCTATGGCTGCCGACACTATGGAAGCTGCTATCAAAGCTCGCGGGCTCAAACCGTCAAAGGAATGCCAAACCGATGGATTTTTCCTTGAGGGAGGAGAGGGGTATACACCTAATTATTTTATTCGACTGGTGCAGGATTTTGGCTTGGAAGTTGAGGTTGGTTGGCAAATTTTTAGGTGCGGCGTGCGTTAATGAAAAATGTGTTTTGTTGCCATGACAATTTTGATCACCTCCAATCACGCTTCTTTTGTTGTTACACTGAGAACTGAAAGACGCTTATGCATCGATGGAGAGGACAAAATAACGCAAAAGTTTCGTTACCAAGAATCATACAAATGCACTGACGGTACTTTTAGCCGCCTAAGAATTAAAAGAGTGCAAATAGAATGGAATTTTAAAATGTTGGGCAACACTTTCAAACTGGGATGAGATTGTTTTTAAAATCGCAAAAATTTTGATATGGATAGATCATTCTGTTAGAATTTATTTGTTATCTTCACCGTGGCTTGTCATTTTTAAGTAAAAGCCATTTTGGATTGAAAAACTGAAAAGCCGTCGTGACTAGCTGTTGATCAAAATGGGAGTCGAACCCAAGATCTTCCGCTCAGCAGACTGGCACATTTACTGCCGACGGTGAGCACAGTTGACATGGACGTTTCCAAAATACTCCCAAGTAGTGAATCAATTTACCTTGTCAACTCAATTAACAGAAACACCTTCTCCCTTTTCAATATTCATGCTAAAGGTTGCCAAACACCTCGCTCGCACATACGGGAACAAGGCACCGGAAGTAGCCAAACTCGCCAACATAACCGGAAGTCGGTGGCCAGTCATTGGCAAACGTCTGTTGGAACAGTTTCCGTACATTGAGGCGGAAGTGCGGTATAGTATACAGGAATATGCCTGCACCATCGTGGATTTCCTTGCGCGGAGAACGCGTCTTGCGTTTTTGAATGCACAGGCTGCCGCCGATGCCATTCCAAAGATTGCCGACATTATGGGCAAAGAACTTAGCTGGTCAAAAGCCAAACAACAGGTAAAGAATTGGGGAAATTTCATACATGGACGAAAATATTCCTCGGAAATTTCTTTTTCAGGGGTAGTTAATCTGTACAAGTTATGTTTTGGGCAAACGGTGCATAATAGTCGATAATAGCTTGATTTCTTAGCCTTAGACTATGGTGAACTTGCAATCGTACGGAAAATGAAAATAATCGATTGTAGATTACCTAAGTGTGTTCGCGTGAGCTTGTTGTGCGCGGCCCTGTCACATGAAAATCATAACTTTTCTTGACTATCGACTATCGTGTGGGAGGTCAAACGGACTTTTGGCGACGACGACACGACGACAACGAAGACGGCGACGACCACGACTACCAACCCTACGACCACGACTACCAACCCTACGACCACGTCTACTTCTACCACTTATCCTATTGGACGTCGCATATTTAACCATACTTGGGAAACACTCTCCAGCTTATTGAAAGCATCCTGTTTAAAACTCTTTAATTGTCAACACTGTCAGTAAAAATTCTCCAATGGTGAGCTTTGCCTCTTCTTAATCATTGCCAGGCTGAAATCAAAGACGCGCAAGAGTTTCTTGGTGCAATGGGACTGGACGTACAGGAACACGTTCGACGCGTGGAGGTGAATTTCAGCGACGAGGAGATAAAAGAGTACGAGAAGAAATTCCACAAAGTGAACAAATCCAAGCGAGGATGTCTAAACTCCTTGGACTTGAAAAATATGTTGAAGGAGATGGGAGAAGAAGTTTCGGATAAGCAACTGCATGAGCTGATAGCTGAGGTGGATACAAATAGAAATTCCTGCGTTGAGATGGATGAGTTTCTACAGGTACGTCTTGAGCACTGCTCGGTAGCTTTCATTTGAATGGTCCTTATTGGAGTTGAGCCTGCAGGCACATTTTCTTTTGTTTAAAACCGCATGAGTTTTAGAAGGGAATGATAAGAAAGTACAGCTCAGTAGCTTTCATTTGAAAAACCATCGTGTACCGCCTTTCTCTACGGAGCTCCCATCCTCAGCCAAGACGGCGTAACTAGCAAAATTCAAAATCACCTTTTACAAGGCAGCAAATTTACAGTTTTTTTAGTGAAGAGGGCACGTCTTGAATGTATCAGTTTCCCATGTTTTGCCAGCTCAATTGAGGTCATTTTAGAGGTCTCAGTTTCAGCAGAAGTGTCGTTTCCTCTTGCAAAATGTGTCACGTCTGCTTACAGGTTTTCATAAATCCAACAGTTTAAGCAAAAATTTCCTGACCGCCAGTTTGGCGATCGCTTGCGCGAGTTACTCTCTGGCAGAGGAGAGGTTCGACTGTAGAAGATGGGCGCTTTTAACAAACCAAGTTGTTTTCTTGCAGTTGATGAGCGCATTAAAAACTGGAGCCGTCGCCAACAACCGTTTCGCGGTGATTATCGATCGTCATCACAAGCATTTGACAGAACAGATACCCGTGGACAGGAGTGGCGGTGGAGTGTGACGTGATGAAGGATCTAACCAATAGCAATCATTATGGCTGCTTTTTCGCTAATGACGGCGGGTCTTATAATTGGCCAATTGCAGAATAGATTGATTTGGTGGAAGTAAAATATGTATGTTGTATCAAGGGCGCGAAAAAATTTGCCACGCGAGTTGTGTTGAACGGTGATTGGCCGGACATGTTTCCTTTAGGCAAATCAAATTGGTGTTTATGTGGGACTGCTAACGCATCATGGATTCGAGGCAAATTCATGTTGCGTTACTGGTGGGTCACTGAACCTTTTGAGATTTAAAAGCGCAGTGCAATTGCGGACTTGAAGTTAATTTTCTTTTTTTTTTTTTGGGAGTGATTCCGCGAAGTTGCAGCGACACATTTTTTCCCCAAAATATTTCATCTTAATTGTATGTACACGGATATATGAAAATACTCTCGGTTTATTAAGCAAGAATAACAGAATAAATACTTGCATTCAAAATTCGATTCACATGACTTTTTTTCTCGTATGAAAACACTTACTCCTATTTTCAAAGACAACCCTCCTAAAAAATGAAATAAAGACATAATTTCGCGATAAGGTTGTTACACAGTCTTGGAAAAAAAAAACGACATCGTAAAAGATCTCTACCTTTTCAATCCAACCAACAGCATGAGCGTAGAAAAAAAAGAATCGCTTGCTGCGAACAAGCTGTGCCTTCAAAGCAAGTCAATTAGCGGATTACTTTGGTTCTGCATTTACCTCACTCAGTGATTGACTCAAAGTTCTCGCGCCATTTCTTCAACCAATCAGAAGTGAAACCAAAACCAATCGTGGCTCGCGCGTGCACATTTCCCCGCGCTTTGTGTCGGCTAAGTGTAATTACTTCGAGTTTTGATTGGCCAAAGTCATTACTTTGGTTTTGGTTTTAAGACACTTGATTGAAACTCGCTCTATCTAATATTCGGTCGGTGCTTGATAAATCCGCGTTCAAAGTCCTTTTCGTTTTCGCAATTCCTTGAAAATAAGGGAAACGCCTTTACATTTTGTTTCATTAATATTCGAAGGCATCATGCCATTTACACGATTGACTTCAAAAGGTAGAAAACTTGTTGAACTTGCTTAAATTTCCAATTTAAAGCGTTTTAGCTTTGATAACGAGACAGTCGTAAGCCATTAAAAACTGACAAACTGTTGGGTGGCAAACGTGCCAATACAGAGCTTAAGCACGCGCGTTTTTGAGACGCTGACGGCAACCGGAAGAGAACATTTCGCGTGCCAGAACAGTGGTGTCTCCCCAGCTCTTTATACTAATCATCTCTAATAAAGAAAAGATACTCAGCAATGTAAATGTGGTTGTGCAAAAACAAGTTAAAAGGGAAAAAAGCACACTTCCGGATGCCGTCCGCGTTTCAAAAACGCGCATGCTTAAGAGTGCATGTAAGTAAAAATCTATCATTTTCGAAATTTCGCGGCCATAGCCCAAAAAACGGATTTTGCTCAAATTTTGTCCAGATGTAGCCTATTATATCTCTAAATGTACTGTACAGTTTTTTAAGTCGTGTATTTTTATTTCGGAGAAAATGCGAATTTAAGAGTTCGTGTCGAAATCGCCAAATTTTCCGCAGAAATTTCAGCCGCGTACACGCGCATTGCATTCTTTGACCTCATTTTCTCCTCTAGCTCGAGCCAGCTCTCTCAAGATTCTAAAGTTAGTAATGGCGGACCAATAAATAGCAAAATTCCAGTTAAAATAAACAGGTTTCTTTAAAATCAGAACTTGTGTCACTTAGTATTAAGTTAACACTGTTTTGAAATCCAAAGAAGAAGAAGAATTGTTTTTCGGTCTCAGTAGCACTTATATATACTTATTCACACTCTCTCAGAATAGACCTCTTTAGTTTGTACATTTTGTTTTCCCATTTCAGACCACGTGTTGTTACTCTAGAGAACAGTTTCTTTCAAATGTGGTCTGATGCATATGCTTATCAACGAAAAAACAAAAGAAATAACTCCCTTGAGAACATCACGTGGTCTGACAAACCAAGCGTACAAGCTTAAGTCTATTCAACTGAAGTCACTGAATATCCAATTAAAGGTTACATGACTTTCAAAGATGTGCTAACGTCACGAGTTGTCCACAGTTATAACAATAAGCTTTCCGTCTTGAAGACAAACAAAGAGATGGGTGCTGTCTCTCGCCAGCGAGACGGAGCGGATGGGAACTACCAGATTCATCTTTAAAACCACCTGAAAACTGCAACCAAAACGAGACGATGAGAGATCCAGAAACCAATAAACCAATATTCATTACAATTTTTACCACAATTGCTTGTAATCTCGCCATCTGATTGGCTAATTTTCCGTTGTCGATAAGAGTCTAGACAACGCTGTACACGTCATGCTCGCGTCAATTTGTCACGCAATGTAATAGCCAATCAGGAACGCCCATTTTGGGAAATAAACTAATCATATTGCAAGAAAGTTATAGGCAACGCTTGCTCTTTCTTCGTGTCATGATTTTGGTCACACTCTGAAATAAAACTTTCTTTGGCGTTGAATATTGCTCCGCCTCGTGAGTCCACAAGATTTTGACCACTGTGATGACGAATATCGCTGTCGATAACAGTACAGACAACGCTGAACCATTTTCGATTTGTTAAGTCTGCTACACTGGCATCGAAAACGATTCTACTATTGTGTTGGTATAAATGATTAAGGGGTTTTGATTGGCCAAAATATTCTCTCTACATTTTTAAGCCAATCAGAAAGAAAACCAGTTGTGATTTTTCGGCGCCAAGCGGCGACTAAATGTACTTATTTTGAGCTCTGATTGGTTTATGTGACTGTCTTCGTCAAATAGGTGAGTCCAGAGTGCATCGAATGGGCGAGTCCATCGAAGTGTACCTTAAATAAGAAAAAAGAAATCCTCCTTCTTCTTCACTTTGACGGCACACACATGACTGGCAAAATGGTAAGCGAGCACTGCTCACCAAGAGTGCAAATTTTAGGTTCGTCATTTTCCACATTCAAAACTTATCGGCGGGTATCCTAAATCCGCCTTGAGTCTTCAAATGTCAGCAGTGGAAACACTCCAGACTCAAAATGTGTTGACAAAAGATAATCATACCTGTGCAATGTACGGATTTCCAGTCGCCCATGAACACCTCCAGTGACAAGGAATTCATCGAAAACAAACATATCTACGATGCTCTCTTTTAATTTTAAGTCCTTGTACAGAAGTTTGCCATTGATTGAATATCTACATAGAACTCCGTTAGATTGGTCTCTGCAGAATACTACAATATCACCATATTCGGACAACGCTAGGCTTGTCACTTGACATAGACTCGGATGTTTAATGGGTTCCATTCCCATGGGTCTTAGAGTGATGACATATTCGCCTTTCCGTGCAGTGTATATGATACAAGTGCCGTCCTAGTAAAGGAAGAAAATGTCAGCTGTAGTTAAAAACGTTGGCTGGTAAATGAAAAACTAAAACTGAAGGAAATTCTTATTTATAAAGTTACACTTTACGTTTTAAGGACAGACTAAAAAAATGGACAGATGGCATGGAAGGGCAATAATAAGGAAAGAACGATTGTTTGAATCTCCTTCCAAATTCCCACCTGAGACCCACTGACCGCCATATCGAGCTCCCAACTCATTGCAACACATGTGATTGGCTTGTCATGACCATATAAGGTCTGCAGCGGCGTGCGTATCAGCTCTTGAGCCACTCCTCCCTGGTGAGTGATTCCCCATAAGCGGCATGTGCTGTCACGTGATCCAGTGATCAGGTGATGGCCATCGTCATCCAATGACAGACAGGTTACAACGTCTGCGAATACAATAATGTTTCACAACAAGGTGACATTTTATAGACCGAATGCATAAATGGCGGCCAAAGAAATATTCTTTTGTTTATGTACTAATTAGACTCACTAGCCTCGTTTGCATGGCCAAAATACAAAAGAAATGTTGCTTGAGAACGAGGCTAGTCAGTCTAATTAGCACATAAACAAAAGAATACATTTTTGGCCACCATTTATGCATTCGGTCTATGCCACCTGTAACGATAAGAAATTATTGTCACACCAGGGCAAAAAGGTCCTGTTAATGTGGTTGAGAAAACAGCAAGCGTTTTGTTAACTCTCTCTATGAATTCTTGGGCTGGAGCAGAAGAAAACTTGAGCCCCTTCAAAAACACGCTGCCAAAAATTACATAAAATTACGGGACAAAATTACTACCGCTTAAAACTTCTAATCGGCTTATTGCGAACACAAAAAGACCACCTTTCAGTTGGCTTGAAAGCCAAGAGTAAGATTTACCCAAATTGGCCATGTTCCTATCAGAGTCAGAAACCAAGTTTTGCGGGAAAATTAAGTGGTTACTGCAATATTTCATTCTACTTTTTGGGTGTAATGACTTTTGCGTGACATAGCCCCTTTAAACTATTTACCCTAAAAAGCGGCTAAGTTAGGCTTTACATAGCTTGACAAAATTGCGTTTCACCTGTGTGAGCCACAATCCGGTAAAGTAACCTTCCCCTGGTGTTGAAGACTCGGAAACTGTTGTCCCAGTGGCCAGCGGTAATAATCATCTTAGCATCATGGGTAACGACAAACAAGCGCGAAGAGACTTCCAAGTCAATGATAAATGGGCCAGCGATACAACGACGTAATCTGTAGCGGAAGCAAATAAAACAGTTTGCCATGTCAAAAAAAAAAGAGATGTTGAACTAGCGTGAGCTCGAGGTCCGCACTGGGAAAATATTGGTCGAGTTCCATTTTTTGCAAGTTTATGGACCTCGCCTTTCAGGCTCGGTCCATAAACTTGCAAAAAAGGAACGAGACCAATATTCTCCCAGTACGGACCGAACAACCTAGTTCAATAGGGTTTTAGTAAGAATGGCTCTCTTGCGCAGGGTTTTCTATTCCTCGAGTCTTGCCTCTTCGCCTTCTTCTGTTAACGGTTCAGGAAAGAAAGATTCGTACTGAAACTCAGACATTTCTCTCATTTTTCTTTATGTCCGAAGAAACAGAAACATAAAATGTGAACACTTTGGCAATCTACATACGCTGCTTCGCGACCAGTCCGTCTTAGGGGTCCGTATTGCAAAATTCAGACCGCTAAGAGAACCAATCAGAATTCTCCTTTTCATCTCGCACCAGTTTGCCTGTATAACAAAGAACTTTAGTTACTTGTCACGTCTTCCAGCGCTGGGGCACCAATCAAAGCAGAAAAAATCAAATCAAATTGAACTCAGATCAACTGAAATCAAACGGTTTTTGAGAGGAACGGGGAAACCGGAGTACCCGGAGAAAAAATCTCTCGGAGCAGAGTACAGAACCAACAAAGTCAACCCATTTATGACCCCGAGACGGGAAATCGTACCCAGGACACATTGGCGAAAGCCAGCGTTCTCGCCTCTTCGCCAGTCCTGCTCCCCAAATGCTTTTGGTTAGGTGCACTTAATAGGCCATTTCCGAGTTCATGTCTGCCTCCTCTTCAAAGCGAGTGTAAGTGCGAAGTTTTTGTTATGAAAATTAGTTTTCATTCATATGTAAAGTAGAACTAATTACCATCACCAAAACTTTGCACTTAGACTCGCTTTGAGGAGGAGGCAGACATGAACTCGGAAATGGCCTATTCGGTTTCATTTCAAATAGAGAAATTACATCGGCGTCCACAAATGTCAAGATTTGTCCAGAAGCCGCAATTTTTTGAAAGAAAAAAAAAAAACCAAAAAGCCAAACCAAATGGTGCGAAAAGGTAAACGGGAACGCGCATCTGCGACCTCCGTAGGTTCTTCTTTCTTCCCCTCAAGAAACACATTTCAATGCAAATTGAAAACACTGACATCCATATATTTTGACAATGCAGTACAATACAAACTTGGATTGTCCACTCTCCACAGGGGCTTTTCATACACCTCATTCCAAAATGGCCGCCATTAAAATATTCTTTTGTTTTTATTCAAATTAGCCCTTGATGCCTCGTTCTTAAGCTTAAAATTCAAAAGAATATTTTATCTTGAACAAGGCAACAAGGGCCAATTTGTATCCGCATAAATCAGCGGCCATTTTGGAATAAGGTGTACAGTATATGGCGCGTTCTTAGGTGTCAAACTTCAAACATGCAATTCAAACGTTCAATTCAGCAATTCAAACATTCACTTTGAAAATTCAAACCCTCAGTTCGGAAATTCTAACGTTCAGTTCGGGAATTCAAACCTTCACAGTTCTTCAATCCAAACCTTCAAAACTCAAACATGCACGCCATTTAAACTTCCAATTCGAAAATTCAAATATTGAATTGAACTGAAGGAAATGAATGTTTGAATTGTTGAATTTGGTGAATTTCCAAACTGAAGCTATGAATAGCTAAATTGAATGTTTGAATCGCCGAATACATGTTTGGGATGTATTTTCAGGGCCAGTGAAACACAATCAACGAAATGACAGAACAGAACAACAACAGCTGTTCAGAATCCCAACTGGCCGGAGGCACACCAGTTGGCTATTTACAAGTGCAGCCGAGAAGTTGAACCAGGGACTAACCGGATCAAATTCAACAAAAGTCAGAACGGGTGTTGAACCCGGGATCCCGTGGGATCTCAAGGTAAACACCTTAACCATTTGACCACACTTTCTCTAGCAATCGAGCCTTGTCTTACTTGTTTGATGATAGAGATGGATCAAGCTCAAAGGTGAAAGGATTGGCTTTTGTCTTGGAATACGGTAACCAGTTGTGTACTCCTAGAATTCCATTCTGGCTGATGGTGATCATGTGCTCTGGCATGCCTGAATAAATGAGAGATCTGGTATAGAGTTTAGAGACCGCAACAAATACAAGAGCATCAGCCAAGTCTGACACCTGAAAATCAAATTCAGCAAAAGGACAGAGGTCAAGGTGCTGTCATATGATTTGAAGCTTTATCGCGAATTTGTTGCAGATATCGTGCCTCTGTTAACTTAATATTTCGTAAAAAAGTATTTGTGAGAAAAGTCATGAAATTGGCCCTTGGACAACAAAAAAATGTCAAAAAATACCCAAAACATCAAGAAAAACACTAATAAATGTGACTGCGTTTTACGGAGGAGCTTACAATATGAATTAAATGAAAGGGGGATTCATTTGGACAATTTAAGCAATTGTCTCTTCAAATATATACATCTTATTCGATGGTTTAACATATAATACGCGTTGATATTTTGCGAGTTGCGTAGTAAAAATACCAGCAATGAGCAAAATGTCCGCGAGTATTATATGTTAAACCTTGAATAAGAGATTTATTATTCCACTATACAAAAAGGTGTTATTTTGCTTCAATTTTATTTGGTGAGAGTGTTTCTAAAAAAATGCATCATCTGTCCTTCAGGGCGCTTGCGAACGATGTAAACGGCACAGAAAGCCAGCCAAATGCCCTTTATTTGATTGTATAAACGAAATGACGAGACGAGCGATGACAAGCTACATTCTCAGGCTTTGTATCGCGTTGAAAACAATTTCTTTCATTGAAAATCTCCCGTTCCGTTCGTATTTGCTGTGTTCTAAACCGGTCAAACCGGGACACTACAGTGTAATACCGTCTCATATTTTGCGCGTCCTCTTGACCAAATATGGTAAAATGGCGTAACAGTGGAATAATAAATATATTTATTTCATTTATCAAGTCATTTGACGGCAACACGAGCCCAACAATTGACCTGTGGCTTCATAGCTCAGTTGGTAGAGCATTGCACCAGCATTGCACCAGCATTGCACCGGTATCGCAGAGGTCATGGGTTCGAAACCACTTGAAACCACTTGAAGTTTTCAGGTGTCTATAAGAGACTATACGTGCAAAGATCACTTCTCTCTTTCATCTATAACCTACATTTCAAATAGAGCGAGTTTCAATCGAGTATCGTAAAACCAAAACCAAAGTAATTACTTTAGCCAATCAAAAAGGACGGAGAAAATCCGATAAACCAATCAAAACTCGAAGTAATTATACGTAGCCGATTCAAAGCGCGGGAAAATGTGAAATTGGTTTTGGTTTCACTTCTGATTGGTTAAAAAAGTGGCGCGAGAACTTTGAACCAATCACTGAGTGAAGTAATCAGAAACCAAAGCAATTCGCTAATTACTTTCCACACTCAATTGAAAACCGCTCTCTCTACATTTAGTTCATTCAGCATGATTTAAGGAGTATTCCTAAAAACTCAGCAACCTTCAAGGCTCTGGCAGATAAATTGGCTTTTTGAAGGCCGGTATGAG
The DNA here is from genome assembly GCF_036669935.1 of Montipora foliosa. Taxonomy (NCBI): domain Eukaryota; kingdom Metazoa; phylum Cnidaria; class Anthozoa; order Scleractinia; family Acroporidae; genus Montipora; species Montipora foliosa. Next base: position 9,463,826 of record NC_090882.1, read on the forward strand.
AGATTTTAGAGTAGCTTGGTGTAGCTAATATTTCCGAGCATTTACCTTCTCAAAACCATAATGTAACACAGAGAACAGACAACAACACCGGGAATTTCCATGCCTCGCTCTTTGCGAATAGTGTACGGGTTCTTTTACGTCCCATAGGGTTATGAACATTGTAGGGTTGTGAGACGGGGCCTACGGTTTATCGTCCTTATCCGAGAAGACTAGAAAGGCTAAAAATTTACAGATGTCATTACAAAGGCAACACTTTCTCCTCAGTCACTGAAACACCCTAGGTGCTGGTCCGGCAGGAGCAGTTTGATCCCGCGACCTCCCTGCACAGTAGTCCAATGCTCGGGGTCTTTCTGCATGTACCGGAAAGCATTGTATTTTTGGTCACTTGGGACTAGTCTTTATTTGGAGTTGTTTTGTTTTCTGTCTTTTGTTTCTTTTGTTTTACGTAATCTGTGCTCCGGTACCTGCAGAAGGCACCAATGCTCGAGCAACCGAGCCAAACGATGTGTTTTGCCAGCAACATGGCCCCATCTAATCGTAAAGGGAGCTCTAACAATCGACGCTTTTTATTAAAACTTACGTTAACGAAATAAGGCTTCAATTTCTCCAAGTTCTCGAACACAGTTTCTAAAGTTTTGCTTGTGCCTGCGCTCTTTATAGCTTTAAATTTCTGCGCAGCCTCTTCTGCGGTCATGCGCTGTGGATGAGGTTGTGTAAGAAGCTGGGTCGGAGTCTGGCCAAAGTTGTTGATCATTCCCTCTGTAGCTTCTCGCTCAGCAGGGTCTGTGATAGCATCGAGATCCACTGCACCTGAAAGACAACGGATACATTCAAATAGCGTGTCGTAAACGGCTCAAATTTAGCGCAGTACTTAAGGTTTGACCAATCAAAACCAGAGACAAAAATAGGGCGGTTTTCAATTGAGTGTCGAAAGTAATTAGCGAATAGCATTGGCTTTGCATTACTTCACTCAGTGATTGGTTTGAAAGTTCTCGCAACACTTTTTAAATCAATCAGAAGAGAAACCAAAACCAATCGTGACTCGCGCGTGCACATTTTCCCGCGCTTTGAGACGGCTACGTGTAATTACTTCGAGTTTTGATTGGTTTACTGGATTGTCTCCGTCCTTTTTGATTGGCCAAAGTAATTACTTTGGTTTTGGTTTTACGACCCTCATTTGAAAACCGCTCTATACCGGTAAGTTGAGTTGTTTTGATTTGTTTTCTGCACAGGGTCCCCAATTAGTGCCCCAGTGCTAATT
>NC_090882.1:9472586-9487586 GCF_036669935.1 Montipora foliosa
GGAACAAAAATATCCCCTAATCGGAAAACACTTCAAGGACCAACACAATTTACGACCGACGAACCTGTGTGGGAATTTTAAAATTCTTAAGAAACGCCGGAGCAAGCTCGAGTGTTTCATATATGAAATGCTCTTGACCAGGAAGCAAAGACCGACGCTGAATACCCGAAGGATCTCTGTTCGCACGAAACTCTGTGCGAACACTCTCGTGTTATTGTTTAATTAATCATTCGCATTCTTGTAATTCACACACACCCATTACTGTGTATAAATATGTCACTTAATTTGTCACTCTCTTTATATTCCTGATTCGACAATAGACCTTTTTACCGATACGGCGGCCATTTTGATTTCTATTGTTTCGAAAGACATTATGGGATGCTCAGGAGGCAAACACACATGGGCATCCCATAATAGCTATTCGAAACAATAGAAAACAAAATGGCCGCCGTATCGGTAAAAAGGTCTATTGGGAGATTACGCAAGGACGACAAAGACGGCTGCGAGAACGCCTCATAACAATAGCTCTAATGAACAAAAACAAAAGCTCTACACGCCCTGCACGAGCGTTTTTCATTTTGGTACATTTCTTTGCCGTCCTCGTCCTGACAACAGGGAGCTATAGCAACGACGACGGGAATGGCAACGAGAACGTCATCTAAAAATGTTCATTCTCGTTAGAGCGACTTTCATATGACCTTGAAAAACAAACGTGAAAACAGAACGTAGACAAAAATGCAAAACATTTAATTGGCTTATCGAACAAAAACAAACGAGCACGAATTTTCATTGGCTGAGCGAACGCGGATGCAAGCAACGTCATTTCTCCGTGGAACTTCTTGGAAAGCGATTGGCATTTCGCTTTGACGTCATACGAAATGCTGTAATGTGATTGGGCAATCGAACTGTTTACCACCCATATTAGGAGTTTTTTGGCGGGAACAAGGAGAAGCTTTGTTTTAATCTTGCCAAACATTGGTCCGTGAAACAAATTGCGAACACTTTGCAAGGTCATGCGAAACTCGCTCTATTGCAATCAATTCGAGACTACTCCAAGCTTTTTAATATGAAAAAGGTGTAGCAGTCCCTCAGGAATGAAACCATTATGAGCGGCGCTTAATTTAGGGGAGAAAATAAAAATTTATCCTCAGGTGCTGACGTCCTCCATAAAACCTCAAATTTGGCTATTTTAAGTTGTTGTTTTGCTGACGACGGCAACGAAATGGACAAAAGTGAAAAACGCACGTGCAGAGCGTGCAAAGCTATTGTTTTTGCCTGCTAAATATGCAAATTTGTGACGTTCTCGTTGCCGTCGCCGTTGTCGTTGCTAAAGCTCCCTACCGACTTGAATTGACCAAATTTCAGGTTGTGTAGAAGACGTGAGAACATGAGACATTTTTAATTTCGGAGTGGTTGAGGTGCTGGGACCCGTTTCTCGAAAGTTCCAATAATATTTTCGGGCCCGAGAAACCATTTTCGAAACTGCCTTCCGCTTGCTTTTATAAGCCGGTCTTTTAGCATGTTTTCAAGTTAACAAAAAGCAAAATGATGGTGAAGTTTTGTTGACTTAAAATCTCTCTGTTCTTAAGATACAGCGGGAATTATGACACCCGAAAAATGCCCGAAAAGTTTCGGGACTTTCAAGAACGGGCCCCTGGACTTGCAGGTTGGAGTTTCCGGATTCAAGCACTTATTTCCAGAAATGTAATCAATTTGATGCACTTCTATCCAGCTCGAAGTGTCCTCTTGAATCGAAGCATTGCTATCTTCTTCGTTTCGGTTAGAGTAAATGCAACTATTTAACTTTACTTAAGGAGCAGAATTTAGGAGACAATTTTTAACGACAATTGTCTGTATTCCCAGTCATAAGTTATGTTAAAGTTGGTGAGAAGAACAACGGGACACTTCGTGACGCTTATTTAATTTGGGGCGCATCTAATTAAAGAAAGAAACACAAATGTTACAGGCAGGTACAAAAAACAGGTAACAAGGCACAAGTCACGGGTCATTATTTTACCAATACAGAAGTATCCTGAATATTCATTTAAGCTAAACAAAAGTTTTTAGGCATTGGTAAACGGTGTGGGGTTGTTGCTTTATTGGTAAAACAATGACCTCTGACTTGTGACCTGCCCAAAATGTGAAAAACAACTCAACTTCAAATTCAACTTCTTGACTGCACAACTGGTTTGCATCCGGCCAGTTGGGATTCTTGAAAGTTTCAGTGAAGAATTTATTTTTTTATTTTTTTTGTGGAGATGTCTATAAACGAATCTTGAAAGTACAAAATAGATTTGGCTTTTCCTTGGTTTGGATAAAAGACTGGTTTCAAGGGAAAATGGAACTGTAACTTGACATGAAATAACACCATCCCACCTGCTTGCCCAAGGAGATCTTTCTGACATGAGCGTTCTTTTGAGAAGTTTCCATTGGCGACTGATATTACTTTTGACGTGTTTTTCTTGGACAGCAACACTGTGTATATGCTGTCGTTGTGAATCTTGCAGCTGCTTAAACGACTGAGTGATTTGTTCATCAAACTTTTCCCGGCTTTCTTCCTGTGCTCTTTCCTTTTTATTTAGGCTGACTGTTAGACCAGACAAGCAATCCATCAGGAACCTACCCGAAGCTAATGACGACTGCGAACTGGCGATACAAAATCAAAAAAGTAACTTTAAAGACTATAAAAAAATAGTTCATTTTCTTTTAAGGATAGTAGTGGGGTTGTTTTTTTAATGTGCTAACATTTCTCTGTTCTAAAATCCGTTGTGAAATCTTCCAGCCTCTGGTCTGGAGCGAGTCGTTCTAGGTTCTCAATTGAAAACCGCTCTAACCAATGTGTATATAATTGGCCTTGAATGTTGGTTAGGGGGATATGAAGCCAAGCCCGGCTTCTGCACACCAATATTCCAATTCCCTAATAACTGGTAGATCTGCAGAACCAGCTTTGTGTCATGGCAAGACTGAAGATCTCATTTAATGGTAAGAAAAACCACAAAGAAGAGGGTTGTCCAATACACAGATCCTGTGTTCCATACGGGGTATTTGGAATGAAGAGAGACACATGATTGCCAAGATGTGCTGTCTTTTAGTGAGAGAGTAATAAACTAAAACCGCTAGTGCGGGAAACTTTTACCAACTTACAAAGTATTTTCGTACTGTTTCATTCCAGGATAAATCTGCTGCTTCATCATGGCTTTGAATTCTTCACCCTCCATCAATTCAAGAAAGTCCTCTTGAGCCTGCTGTTGTATACCATCAGCAGCAGAAAACGTGGGCATGTAAATGGTCAGTGGTAGGGTGTCGTGGTACTTGCGCAGTAACATGCGTATGACGGGAACGATGAACGTGTAATTACGACTGTCGGCTGAAAAATAAGTGATAATACAATAACGCAATGAGTTGTATGTCTGGCCTTTGAGCCAAGGGGTTTAAAAACTCAAGTCAAGTCAACAGCTCAAACTATGCCCACATAGCAAGTATTCCCTTACAAAGGAACAGCTCTAAAGAGATTTTGAAAAAAGGAGAAGTTAGAGCGAAGGTTCCCTCTTATCTTTGAAAACGTTTGTACAGAAACGCTGTGTGGCCAAACTCAAACATTTGGTACCTTTTTCTTTTGACGAAACAAAAGCTTGATGTAATTGTCCTAAAATATGGCACAGCTCTCCTTGAGACGCAACCTTACGAGCTTTCAACAGCTTGCTGAGCTTGGACGAGGCTGTAGCGCAGTACTCTGTTTCCGGGCGTGAAATAAATGCCAGTAGAATCCTCACTCCCACCTGAGCCATTTCTGTCCATTCTACATTTTCCTCGTTTTCATCCCACACGTTTAAAACTTCAAGGAGAAGCACAACGTTTTCAACAAGCTGGTTATTAATGCAAAAGAACACAAATCAATCTAAAATTTAAACGTCTGTTCGCATAGAAACGCCAACGACTGATTTGTCTGTGTTGTTTTTCTGTTGTTGATGTCCGCGATAAGCCGCTTGTAGGGAGCGGGAAGCAGTAGGCATCGGTTTAGTGGTCTCTGTTCTAGGAATATCGGTGCGGGAAGTTGTAGGAATCGGTTTGGTGGTCCAAAGAACAGTGACCACTACTGACAAACGACTCAGTTTTCGACGACATCAACAACAGACAAACAACACACACTACTGGCTTATTCTAATAACAGTAACTGACCGACACAATTGAGAAGCGGGGAGGATCAAAACACACCAATCACTGTTTACGGTCTTCACAGCCAATGACATCTAGGCTTAACTGGCATTCGACCAAAAACATCACGACCTAGTTGACCATCAACGACCAGAGAGTGTTGATACCATCTACTGGCGTTACACAAATCACTTGACTCTGAAGACGACTTCCGTTCGGGTTGTCGAAACGTCCGTCAATGTCATCTCAAAGATTCCTTCTCGGGACTACACTCACCTGGGGGATCGCACTTAATAATTATGATATGACTCCTGGGTTCAAACGATTTACAATTTGAAAGGAAATAATAAGCATCATCTGATGACGTTACTTTAGAAAGACTGGACTGACGGAAATGGCTGCGTGTAATAAACGCTAGTACGGATTACAGGAACAGCCGCTCTTCCAACCATAAACTGATTTTTCTCAAATTAACGATTTTCAGGAATGTACTTAAAAATATGTTTCCTCGTTCGAGATAATAAAAGCACTCGAATTTAATACGCCCACCAAATACTTGCATGCTCTTTCGATCGTGGGTGGCAAATTCTTGCGACTGCGCAACGCGGTTCAAAAACTGCCAACAAAATTGCTTTGGAAGAGGGGCACTTTTTCTTAGAGCTATTCTTATAGAGTTCTGTCGTGAGTTAAGTTTCCAAATTCCAGAATTCAAGATTTTGGCTTTCTAAAAACTTGAATTCACGATTGTGGATGTTGTTACTGCGCCTTTCAATAACATGCGGACTCTTCAATTCAAAGGTCAACCGATAAATGCGATTTTCGCTACCGTCAATCAAATGTTCGGCGGTTCCTCCCAGCTTCCGACTATGTTGACTGAACTGGGCTCAACGATATAATTTGATTACTGCGCGCTCGATAGTAGTCGGAAGCTCGGAGGAGCCGCCGAACATTTGATTGACGGTAGCGAAAAACGCATTTGTCGGTTGACCGTTGAATTTAAGAGTGCACATGTTATTGAAAGGCGCAGTAATGTCATCCTCTGACGAAATAACTATTGCTGCTCAACCTTCTTTGGAAGAAGTTTTACCTTTACACTCCAGTTGTCAGAATCATCTTCATCTCCAGCTCCAGCTATACCAGCTGAAAAAAAAAAAAAAGACCAAAAAATAACCAATTATGAGAGCTCATCCACAAGGTATGATGTAGGCAAATTAACTCAAATAAAATACGGAAAGATCGCCTCGCGAGCATTTGAAACGAAGTTCTATTTCCACTTATTCCTCAGATATTCGGAAATCTTTTTTGGTTTGTTTTTAAATTTTCATTCTTGGCTACCTGCTTTTTGTTTGTTTATAAAATGGAAAAAATCACAAAAACAACTGGATTCAGTATCGTCATCGTGAAATAAAATACCTGGAGTAAATATGAAGTCCTCTACTAAGCGCATGACCATCAATGCATTTTGAGTTTCTGCTTCTCCCGTCTGTCCTGACACCCTTATGTCTTCCACAGCTCCCTGAAGGCACAGTTCTAAAAGGCGCCTTTCGACAGCACGATGAGGAACCAAGAATGACTCGGCTGAGGATATAATGCTGACAGCGGCTATGGCTTGACCACGAACCTGTAATACAAGAGAAAAGAAGACATGAATAGAACAAGTGGAATCACTGCACTAGGAAGAACTGATTCTAGCGATAATGCTTACGAAACCCACAAAAATGTCAAAATGTCATCTCAGTATAAATAAACGCTTTTGTTCTCTGTTCTTCTGTGCAATTTAAAGCTAAAAAGGTATTGAGCGTGCTAATCACCTTTTCAGGTATTTATAAGAGGCCATTGTTTAAATTGTTCAGATAAGTGAAAGGTTCACTTCTACGTTTTGTTCATAACCCGCACTTCAATACATACATTTATTTCATTCATCAATCCTTTCACATCAGCCTAACAATTTGACCTACTCTTCACTGAGTCCCTTCATAATTCAGCTGGTTTAGCATTGTACAGCATCGCAGAGATCAGGGGGCCATTTCTCGAAAGTCCCGAAACTTTACGGGCCATTTTCGGGTGTCACAATTCCCTTTGTAACTCAAGAACGGAGAGCACTTAATTCGTCAAACTTCACACTTATTTTTCTTTTTGTTACCTTGAAAACATGTTAAAAGATCGGCTTTCCAAAACAAGCGGTTGGCAATTTCACAGATGGCTTTTCGGGCCCGAAAAGTTTTCGGGACTTTCGAGAAACGGGCCCCAGGTCCCAGGCCCCAGTTGTTCAAACGACAGATAGCGCTATCCGCCGGATAAACCACTATCCGGTGGATAAGTCATAGCGAAACCATTTGGATAGCGCTATCTACCTTTTGAACAACTGGGGCTTAGTGTCTATAAGCGACAAATGCTCTAGTTGTCCAGATAGGTGCGAAGATCACAACTATGTTTCGTTTATAACCTGCGCTTCAAATTATTAATATTATTTATTTCATTCATCACACTTTATTGTGGTCTTGACTGAATTGCATATGGTGCAGCACTACGAGATAAGACGCCCCTAACAGATGTTATACAGACAAAAACCATAAGGAAAAATAAAATGCACAGTTTTTCTGTGCTTACCTTCCAATCGTTTTCTCCAAATCCTTCTACTCCTTTCCACATAACTCTGAATACGATTTCCAGCACAGTGTCGATCAAGTTTTCCTCTCCTCTTTTCTTCTCTTCACTTACGTTATCGCTTTGCCCGGGCACTTCGCTTGGGACATAAGGCCGGCTTCCAAATGGGACCGTGATCAATCTGAGCAGCGTTACATGCCACCCATACTCCTTAGCACACCTAGTCAGGCTCAGATGGTTGGCGTCGAGTGACCGAAGAATCTTGAAAACAACAAAAGAGCCACCATCACAGATCATAAAGTATTGTGGATGATTTTGCTCCGATTTTCAATATAAGGATAAATTCTTCATCTCACGAGCTGTGTTTGAACGTTATTTAAGAATGTCAGGAAACCGAGATGTACGACATTCCAGAAGAGAAGACCTCCCTCTCTTTGTGAGTGAAATGGTGTTGTCGATTGTGAACGACTTGCTTAGTTCACAAGCGCAAAAACACAAATATTTTTCCGGCGTCGATAAGATGTGTCTTCTGATTACGGAGAATTTTGTAAAACACTTTAGAATAAACAGTAGCGATATATAAACACAATGTTTCGGAAACCGTCAACAAGACGTCATGTTTTTATATGGCTAGTGTGTATCTTTTCACCAGAAAACTAGAACAAGTTTGGCCAATGACTGGGATGGGAAACCCATGAATACTCCTTATTTGATGTTAAAAATTACTTTACATTTATGTTTTCCAAGAATTTTCCCACAACAACGCAGTTCATAACTTAAAATCAGGAAGAGATCCCCGTTTATGGGTCCAAATGACAACTATAAGTTTTGAGCAGACTAAACTGCGGAAAGAAGAATGTTCAGATTTTAAATCATGGCAGTTATGAACGATACTCGAGCAGCAACGAAAGGAAAGCCTGAACAATTTTAAAACGTGATTCGAACCATGATCTCTGCGATTGCGGTGAAGTGCTCTACGAATGAATCTCTTTAGCTTGTACATTTTGTTTTTCCATTTCAGACCACGTGATGTTCCCAAGGAACTTTCCTTCAGTTTTTTTCAAAGGTTGTGCATACATGTGCACGTGCATTTGAAAGAAACTGTAACACCACGTGGTCTGAAATGAGAAAAGAAAACGTACAACCTAAAGAGGTCAATTGCGCTCTCAAGCCAACTAATTAGGAACTGATCATTTAGTGAGCGGTTCGTAAAGGATCCGTAGAGAATAATAGGGAGGTTAAGCAAGGACAACGACGAACTGATAAAATTTTCGGTTTCTTGGAGGAAATGAGCACCTGGCGATAAATTTTCAATTTTCTGCATAAATAGAGAGGTTTTCAATTGAGTGTCGAAAGTAATTAGTGAATTGCTTTGGTTTTGCATTACTTCACTCAGTGATTGGTTCAAAGTTCTCGCGACACTCTTTCAACCAATCAGAAGTGAAACCACAACCAATCCTGGCTCGCGCGTGCACATTTTCCCGCGCTTTGTGTCGGCTACGTGTAATTACTTCGAGCTTTGATTGGTTTGCTGGACTGTGTCCGTCCTTTTTGATTGGCCAAAGTAATTTACTTTGATTTTGGTTTTACGACACTCGATCGAAACTCGCTCTATCCACAGTTTTCACCAATGCAAAGTTACACTTTCTCAATAGGAGGTTTTCACGTGACGTCATTGCCGCCACCTTGGTGGACGAAAACAAAAGATCTCTCATTCGCTTCTCTTTTTCGTCCACCAGAAGTCGTACATTCCTCTATTGTCATTGGTGTCTCTAGGGGTTGGTTGAAAACGTCCTATTAAGATGAATTTCTCTCTTACCATGTGACTAACATAAAGTTTAGTTTCCAGGCCCTCGTTTTCAATCATTTCCAGCACGGCCAAGACCACGTGGTAATGCATCAAGACATCAACTCCTTTGTTCTCATCGTATTCTGACACGCCGAGCCTGAGGAGACTCTCCACAAGAGGCTGGGATACCTCATCTCTAAGCCGTTCCGTCACAGCTGAGAGCCCTACGGACCTTAAATGCCAGTAGTTTCGGTTTCCCTCTGGGACACTCGAGGACATTATGATGTTCGCCATGAGTTTAAGGATCTTTAAGCGCAGCGGTTCATTTCTGTGGCAGATCATCAGAGTCACAAACACCGGAATATGTCTTGGGTCTAAAAAGAAATGAATTGAGGAAAACTAAAAATTGGGAAAATAAATTGAAAAATGAAGAAAAACAAAAATACATTCATCAAACAATCCAGTAGCGTGCAAGTTAAGTTTTCTTGAGCCTCGTTCTTACAACGATATAAACGCAAAAAAGAGAAAGACACGCAAGCATTACTGGGCTCAAGGACAGTCTGTCTTCTACTCGACAACCACTTCTTGTGTGTTAATTGTTTGTATTTGCTTTAATTCAATAGAGATCAACATACAACTTGACTGTAATTCCCAGCGAAGAAGACGCAAAAGAGACGAATTTAACAAAAGGAACTCGGTTTGTACGCGTGGTAAAACAAAAATAAAAAGGGAAGAGAGTCAAATAATGAAAAGTGGAAAAATTTGTGCCAGTTTAAATACGAAAATAATAAAGACAAGGAGGGCGGTGAGCGGTGCGGAGAAAATGGAAGATTTCTTAAGTTTTAGCCGCGCGAAAAATGGGGCGAGACAAACTTGTCTCGCCCCCATTTTTCGCGCGGCTAACAAACAAAACTCTTCAACGTTCCTCGCAGCGCGGAAACGCTTGTTACGCAGGCTAGGAGGAAGAGGTTGCTGTCACTGCCCATCTCCTTGTAGCTCGCCATACCTGAGAGTCGTTTCGCCATTTTACTCTTTGAAGCCCGCTCACAAAGAGACAAAAGCACATCTAAAACTTCTATAATTTGCTGAGGATCTGTCACACATGTCAGATATTCCACAATGTACCAAACCTCTTCTCTTTCAACATTCTCAGTCAAGTAGAACTTGATCAAACCTATGTAGGAATCATTGACCAGAAAATAAACCAGTTTAACTTCTTTTTAAAACCAGTTTAGCTTCTTTTTCAAACTAGTTAAGGACGGTGCCTACTATTGTTATTGTGCATACGTTCTGCGCATCTCCAGATACTCGGATTTCCTATCGGTAGTGCTTACTAATGCAGGGATGTTTTTGCGCGGTTTAAATTTATGCGGAGAAAGCAGAACTTAGCAAGTGCTCTTGGTATCCAAAAAGAAAATTGGGGGTAACCATGCATTTTTCAGAGATAATTAAGCTTCAAATTGAGAAAGAACGCCATATATTGCTTTGTATTTAAAAGCTATTTACAAATATTGTTCATGAATTATCTTTGAAAAATGCGTGGTTACCCCCAATTTTCTTTTTGGATTTTAATAACACTTGTTGAGATCTGCTTTTCCCGCATATTCAGTAAACCGCGCAAAAATACCTTTGAATTAGTAGGCACCGTCCTTAAGTTCTAGAATGGATTTTTTTTTTTTTTTGTCTTTTTCAAGAAAGTGGAAGTTTTTTCTAATAAATACACATCTGGAAGATGTGCTTATTTACTTTAAAAGCACTATTAGCCAATATAAAAAATACCATAATACTCTTTGTTTGCCCCTCTAAACATTTGTATAAGCATTGTTTTTATCTTCTCTTGGGACTTATAATGGTCCCAAGAGAAATTCGAAACAACGCTTATGCAAAATTTTAGAGGGACAAACAAAGAGTCTTATGATATCTTTTGATATTGGCTAATAATATAGGGTCATTTCTATTTTTCCCCGACAACAATTCGTCATGAAAGCACATCCACACAAACCTAATAAAGATGCTCTGATAATCTTTACTTCTTCTTGAGCCAGCTGCACTTCATTCTCGCGGTTCCGACCAGCGGAATTCGCCTCGGCTCCATTCCCGCCATAGTATTGTGTTATGATATCAAGAAAAAACCTAACGCCATATTCTGAGCGAAATCTCGTTGGATTATCTTTAATTTGTGTCGAAATGAACTGAATATGACCTATTCTAACATTAAATTCGCTAGAACTCCAAATCCGAAAATCAAACAAGAGGTTCTCGTGGACACTTTGCAACACAGTATCGTTTGTCACGCATTCTACCAGAGCTTGTAACGCTCTCAAAACTTGAACGTTAATAAATTTCAGGTCCATGTTTCGAAGTATGCTACCGACGTACGATAATGTTTCTGCAAACTCCTCGTCTTTGATGTCGTGTCCAGTTAAAATGCTTAAAAGCAGAAACATAAATAATGCAGCACCATTGCAGTTGTGTGACTTGCAGAGTCTGTAAATCTCCTTCTTGTAAAAGCGAAGATCGTGGTTGTCATTGATAAATACCCAGTCGTCCTGTTGTTTTAATGCGCATGCGCTTGCGCTTATGTTAATGGACTGACTGTCTGCAGTCTCAGTGCAGTCTTTTTCACCGGTCAGTTCCTCTTCTGAAGTAGAGCTGGGAGACCTGCGGTGAAGATGAAACGAAACTGTGAAAGCAATTTCAAGTAGAATATAGCAAGTAATTCTTTGATTTCTTGAGAGAAACTGCGTTATGCATTGACATTGACCAATCAAAAACGAGATATCATGTTGAGTATTTCAAAAAGGTCTTAAAAACTGGGTCTAGCGATATACAGCACTTGATTTCTCTTTAACAAGTAACTGAGTTAATTAAAAGTTTTTAAACTTTAAATATTGATTGAAATCATCTCAAGAAACTCGATACAAAGCATCAGAAGGCTGAAACAAAGACAACAATGGAATCTAGATTGTTAAGCGTAAACAGCAGCAATGCAATTCACCATCTTACATTTGAAAAAAAAAAAAAAAAAAACAGTACAGCAAACACCCGCATATAAGAACACTGATTTCAGGTTTCAGGCTGATCGTGTTCTTATTTAAGGGGTGCTTCGTAAGAAACCAGCCTGAAAGTATTCTTAAAATGTTCTTACAATTGGTTTCACAAATTGTACATTACTAGAGGTTTAATTAACATACAAGCCTTTTTAAAATAGATTTTAAAGTTTGTAATGGTCCTGAACACCATATTACTTTGATCACTTACTGTGCTGTACTTTTTCCTTATTTAAATACCCTTTCCCTTTATATTAAGAACATGTTTTATTTATGAGGCTGAATGTTCTTATTTATATGGTGCTTTATTGGCCAAATTTCAGCCAGATGTTCTTAATCCACTTGTTCTTATATGCGGGTGTTAACTGTACGATTAACGATAAAATAACTAGTCGCTTAATAACACGAATGCAGTCTTAATATTTTAACAGTTTCCTCACCTTTCGTAGTTTGCCTGCACTTTTTCCTCGGTTTCTTTCTCTAATTCAAATTCTTCGCGCTGTTCACTGATTCCGTTTGCACTCATTGGCGGCTCAAAGTACGAAATTTGTTCCAGCAAAGGCAAAAATATCTTCATACCGCCAATACAACGAAGAACGTCCTGTAAATAAAATTAAAACCGTGTTTTTATTCTATTGAAAAAGAGATCAATGAGAATTAGCGATAACCCTGATCATTTAACCCCCCCCCACCCCCCTCTCCTCCCACCCTCTCCTCCGTGTCTTGCTAATTTACCTTCATGTCCCATGTTGTACATCTATAGCCTGTTAGTCTGTTTGAGAAAAAAAATAATGAGAAAATTACTTCCTTTGTTGTACAGCAAATGTGAAAAGAGTTGGCCAATACATCAATATCAGAGTCGGGCTAAATTGAAGATTGGCCAGCGTTTACTGTGTATCTAAAAACCGTGGACACTTTGATTTGATTTTGACACCAAAGTGCAGCAACCAATCAGAGGCAACATGAAACCACAAATTAATAGGCCATTTCTGAGTTCATGTCTGCCTCCTATTCAAAGCGAGTCCAAGTGCGAAGTTTTTCTTATGAAAATTAGTTTTCATTCAAGTGTAAAGTAGAACTAATTACCGTCACAAACATTTCGTACTTAGACTCGCTTTGAAGAGGAGGCAGACATGAACTCGGGAATGGCCTATTATACCGTCACTGGCTGCGCGCATGATCGGCTTTTTAAACCTACCTGCCGTCCAACTGAACTCGTCCCTGTTGAATTGGAGTCAAGTCACTGCACATGTGATCACGACCAGCCTGAAATGAACAATACAATAGAGATATTTAACATCACCTTTACCACAAACGCTAAACATCAGGCTGAAATTTCCTTTTGCCAAAATCAAAGAAACTAGTTTGATTTTTAGCTAATTTCATCACTTATGTCCAGAAATGTACCTAATTACAAGCATGTCCAATTTTCACAACCAAAGCGCGAGTGTCCTAAAACCAAATCGAAAGTAATTATTTTGGCCAATCAAACCCGAGACGCAGTCGAAGGTTTGTACAACTGTCGAGAATTCTCCCAACTTCCCCGAGTGTTTAGATGGGGCTATGGAAACGCGGAAAAAAACGTCCTCTATTGCTTTTATAAAATATTTCTCAAAGATAATTCGACAAAAGAAGGAAAATGCTGGTTGTTTTACTTCTAGATTGAAACAGATTTTCGTCATATTTCCTACCAGCCAATCAAAACGCTCGTCTGACTACATAACCAATCAAAATTCGTGTGATGTCACAGCCGTGTTTCCATACTCTCATCTATAAGACACGGCGATTGACCAATGAGAGTGCGCGTACTATCCTCAGGCTAATTATTTTGTAATTTCAAGTAGAAACTAATGTTCAGCTGGCAAATGAACCATTCTTTATTTCATGAAACCTCAATAGTGACCAATGAGAGTGCGCGTACTATCCTAATTATTTTATAAGTTTAAATGAAATCTAAGATCAAACCATATGCCAGCAACGTGCACCTTTGAATTGTAGAAAAGCACCAGTTTGAGCGTTAAGTCACTGAGAGCCAGTTGTGTGGAAGCAGCATTATCGATCGGTTGGAACAGGTTAAGGTCATTTGGCCCTGAAAAGAAAACCATACAATTGAGGTAAAAAACGTAGCTTTACAATAAATGAACGGAAAACTCTTCAAATACGACATTCGCTTTCGGTATGAGATCAGACAAATAGCAGAGTGAAAAGGGAGGCACATGCATTGTCTTGCATGTCTTTATAGGCAGCAATGGACAGGGGATTAATAAAAATAATAATAATAATAATAATAATAATAATAATAATAATAATAATAATAATAATAATGATAATGAACCATATTTTAGTGTCAAGTGTATTTAGCGCTCGGACAGTAATTGGGGACACAGTACACACAGTACCCGGTTCAATTTATCTGCAATGAAGGAAATGATCTAACACATTTCGCAACGAATTTGCTATAAACAAGCAAGCGCCCATTTTTTCGATCATTCCTACTTATCACTGAGAAGGCGTTGATGTGAGTTTTAAACGTGGACAACTAGGATCACGGAATGTGGACTTTGGACTTTGAAATTGAACAGGATATTGACCAAGATCTTGTAACATAAAAAATCATTGAGATACTGTGCACTTTAAAAGAAATGGCTAAAATTCCTTCCAACAAAGTGTAGGCTACCCGTAACTTCTTGTTTTTCTTAAACATTCTGACAGAAGACATTTACATTTGTACCTGCAGTATGCAATGCAATAATGTGTTGCTCTTGTAGTCCTTCACTGAACACACACACGGGACCTAGCTGACCCTGCAGGGATGTTGGCACACCCCACACATAATCCTGTGAGCCCGCTCCGATGGTGGAACAATGCGGTGAACTGGGTTCGGTCGTTAATCCCGTCAGAGAGACTGGAAAGGAGAAATGAAACTTCCGCTGAGTGCCCTTGCCATCCGGAAGTTCTTTGGGGGAGAGCACAGTCCGGGGACTGCCAGAACCTATCTGACAGACGGATAGATCCTAAAAATAAGAGAAAACATTGTAGACAGAACTCGACCAGCCGCGTATTTTCCAACGTTAGGAACTCTTATACCCCTTGTAGGTTAACTTGAAAATCAGCGAAGCTTGCAACTGCTTCAGTTTCTTATTTAAATGCGATGGTTTTTCTAACTAGTAAAATATCTGTATTACCTCGCTGAGGCCTGGAAATTTCAGTGGAGAGTTTATCCTCAGGACACCATCAACATAAACAGACACAGAGGTTTGACCAAAAGGTCGACGAGAAGGCAAATGTGAGACAGCTATGGAGTGCTGGAAACAAAAAGACAAGGAATCATTTGCAAACCCACAATGAATAAAATAAAAATGCAAAGTGATTTTGCAATAAAAAATTCAAATGAAGTAT
>NC_090882.1:9492586-9512586 GCF_036669935.1 Montipora foliosa
TCCAGCGAGAGGCGAATTTTCTACGATTTTTTCAATCCTACTTTTATTTGGTACACCCGGGCTTCCGCTGGTCAGGACCTCACGGGCTCGCTGTGACGTAGATTAAGGAATGCTTGTTGGCGTGGGTCTTATCTTTTCTTACTAATCAACGCCAAGGTATCGTTTTTGGTATTTTTCAGTAAACAAAAAAATCAGTCATGCCTATATTTATCATCAAGGAAAGTGCCTCTGAATCTGGAAGTGAATAAACTGGCGATTTAAAAAAAAGAATTTGAGGCGAGCAGTTGCCGGTCTCGACGAGTCAGCCAGCGCTAGCACTGAAACCCAGAACTACACGGAACCCTACGTGGAAGAACCATAAGCAGATGAGGAATGGCTACAAAATTACAGAAAAGAACAAGAGGATAAGGAAGCTAGGTCTCGCGAGGGAATTAAAGTCAACGCTTATGTCTGTTCCTGTAAGCGAATCTCATCCGCCTTCAACGATCTTTTCGTTTTGCTGTCCATACAATACTGAAATTCATACTCTTTGAAGTGAATCTAGCACAGTGAAGAAGTTTTACCGGGCTTCTGAGGAGGAGAAAAGGAGGCTCTGCCCGAATCGCGTCAACTCTCTGAAGCCGCCGCAGCCCGAACTTCTCAGTGGACTAGTCAATCTTGTTTTCTCTCGTCAAACCGGTTTTTCCAGTGCGAGCGTCAATTTAGTGACAAAACCGATGGTTATAATTGAGCCTGCTGTACCATGAAAAACCAAGATGGCGGCGAGATCTGGCATATTAGGCTTGGGTTCGAGACTGCGTCCTGGCAACATGCAGCGCATATTCAATAAAGATCTTACTCGATTCATGGAGAGCCTTTCTCGAGAACGCCTAAATCGAGCAAGCAAAAGAAAGGCTCTGCTAGTAGGGTGTTCCTTACTATACTGTTTACATCGCTATTCCTTTTTCACTTGAAGTCACTTGTTCCTTAATCTACGTCACAGCAGTATTGTGATCGGGAAGAATCGATAGAAGACTAAGGCGAATGGTGAGCCAAAATGGCGGCAAATTTGAACGTTTTCTAATTTCATTTTCAAATCGCGATTTGAAAATGATTTGGGAAAATCGCGAAATGTCTATGAGATATGTGTAGATTCAGATGACTAAGTGAGAAAAATTAGGTTATGGGCACTTTAAAGTGCCCCCGTGACCAAAAAAATCAATTCTTATTTTTCGTTGGATTTCAACGTTAAATAAACACTAAGCGACTAAATGTTTTAAGCCTTGGTTTAAAAAAGACACCTGTTTATTTTAACTGGAATTTTCCTATTTAATGGTCCGCCATTACCAACTTTAAGATTTTGAGAGAGCCGGATCAATCACAAAATGACGTCAAAGGCTCACTAGTTTAAGAATGCGATGTGTGTGTACGCCGCAAGAAGCCTCTGAGGTCCAATCGGTCAGTTTTGAACGTGAGTAATGGCGGACTGTGAAATCCAAAACTTACACTCAAAGTAAACGGTCTTTACATAAAAAACAAAGCTCAACATTTTGCCAATCAGGTGTTAAGAAAACACACTTTCAAAATCTGAACAAAAAAAGGAAGTGGTTTATCACAGGGGCACTTTCTGAGAGTGAGTTTAACAGATTTGACTCTGCCTAACGCCAGACGATTTTACTCGTCAATCGTGGCTGCTCCAGGGGCCCGTTTCTCGAATGTCCCGAAAACTTTTCGCGCCCGAAAAGCCCTTAGTGAAACTGCTAACCGCTTACTTTGGAAAGCCGATCTTTTTACATGTTTTCAAGCCAACTTAAAGAAAAATGTCCCTGAAGTTTGACGACTGAAACCCTCTCCGTTCTTGAGATACAGAAGAAATTGTGACACCCGAAATTGACCAGTAAAGTTTCGGGACTTTCGAGAAACGGGCCCCAGGGATGAACGTCCCCTTTTTCACTTAAAATAGCTCCTGGCAGTGCGTCTGCCTTTCAACTTTTTGTCCGTAAATTAATGTGCTCTCACCTGCCACGAGCATATGAAATTAACAGGCCATTTCCGACTTCATGTCTGCCTCCTCTTCAAAGCGAGTCTAAATGCGAAGTTTTTCTTATGAAAATTAGTTTTTATTCATATGTAAAGTAGAACTAATTACCATCACAAAAACTTCGCACTTAGACTCACTTTGAAGAAGAGGTAGACATGAACTGGGAAATGGCCTATTACCTCTGCAAGCGGACGCTAGTCCCTACGTGCCCATGTCACTCTAATTTTTTTTAAAGGAATGTTTGAGTCTTCATTTTATTGTATTAAACTTAGGTCTTAATCTAGTGGCGGTACCTCGCATGGGACGTTAGTCCCATTGAACTTGTCCTTTTTGGGTTTTGCTTCTTTTTTTTTCTTTTCGTTGTTTCATGTATAGTGTTATTGTGAATTTATGTTATATATTATAAGATGAGTACGTAGGTACCCAATAAAGCTAATAAAAATAAAAAAAGTCACTAAGAGCTAACCAACACAGACTCCTTTTCTTCAATTCAAAGTGCATTCTTATTCTCTTGGTTAATCGTGAAGTCTGTTTAGAGAAGAAACACCTGACCCAAATGAAGAATATTCAAGCGCTGCACAAACAAACAAACAAACAAACCTGCCCAGTCTTTATCAATGTTCTCCATGTTGGACTCTAGAAGCATTACAACTTTGCTAAACACGCCACTTGTGCTGCACAGCATGGCATTAGGCACAGAGTATCGGCATAAACGTCGGATACATTCTGTTACATAACTGCAATTAAAAAACAGAAATGGGTTTTTCAACTCGGTTGATGTAATAAACGTTGTCCTTTGAAGGACATAACCGAGCAAACTAGGGGTGCTTCGATTGATCTTATTGTGGAATAGGAATACGTGACGAGACGATTAAAAACAACTTATGTCTGGCAATTTGAAGCAACAAGGATAATACCGGTAAATCAACTGATTAAGCTATGATCCTAGCAGCCACTGATGTTGGGAGGTGGTCATTTGTGGGTTCTTATGTTCCCGTGATGAATGAACCAATGAATGAAATGAGATATGAAACGAACGCAATTTAACTAATTGCGTCGACAAGCCTGAAAACTCAGGACTTCATGACAGGGTTTGAACCCGGATTTCTAACTTCTATTCCATGTGTCCATAAATTAAAGTACAACTTTACAACCTACAGAAAGCTCATAAAACGATAATGTTTTGGTGTCTCTATACTGTGGTAGCCACAATCATGTTGTTTTTCGCTGCATTTTGATGACATATCTTTGGAAAACGCAACTCAATCTTGCTCTGAAACCTTCTCGAATAGCTGACACATTCCTGTTTGCTAGAATAAACAACAAGACGAAGGAACCAAATGCGAGGAAAAGCAGGAGCACAAATACACATCAGGGACTTGCACGTACTACATGTGCATTACACTGTGCAAAAACCTCATAAAATGATAAATGCTTTGATATGTCTGGTAGTCACTAGAGATTCTAAACTCATGTTGTCGATGTTTTTTTTACTGCAATTCAATGACATATCTTTGCAAAACCGAACTTAATCTTGGTCTGAAACTTTCTCAAAAAGCCGAGACCCTTTGTTTGCTAGAATGAAGAAGAAGAAGAAGAAGAAGAAGAAGAAGAAGAAGAAGAAGAAGAAGAAGAAGAAGAAGAAGAAGAAACCAAATGAAGGGGAAAGTGAACACAACTGTACATCCGGGACCTGCACTATATTACATTGCTCACAGCTTAGTCCAACTCACAGCGCTATATTACATTGCTCACAGCTTAGTCCTGCCAATGATTGACTAATAATAATAAGCACCAGATTTTTCTAGTCAATCACCATCAAGCAGAGCGATGCTCAACTAAATTGATAATTTTTACTTTTCTGACAACCGCTTAATAAATACAAACAGTAGGATTGGAACTCAATTTCTAACCTTTTCGTGTCAACTGTTAAAGACGGCAGCCAATCTAAAATAAGCAAAATGACGTCAACATTGTTGATAACTTTGTTTCCTTCACTGTAATCCCCTTCAACTGCCTAGGAATAGGAAAAGGAGGCAAAATGTAATAAATGCTATTTAGTACCATTTAAACCCAATTAGGTTAATAATAATAATAATTAAAGGCTCTCGCCCATCCTACAGGCATTGCATGCGTGGAACAATTTTCAAATACAAAAGTCCTGCCAAAGCTGAAATTCATCCAATCAGATCGCTGCGATGAGTAATACGAACTTTTCAATACAAAAGCAAACGATCAAAAACGCCTGTCTGTTGAAGGCGGACCTTTAATGCAGCTTGCGTGAAGCAAATAAACCAAAACCACAATTAATGTGTTTTCAAGGGAACACTGCATGCAGCCGTTTAGACAATCTTCTGGATTGCATGACTTTAACAACCTCACTTACTTATCTCCTCAGCACTAAGAGCTGAAAGGTAAACATCATGTCTCAAATCGGACAAGACTATTGCTTCAAAGAAATGCATATATTTGTGTCCTTTCACGGGAACACACGAGTCCAACAAATTGACCTGCTCCCAACTAAGTGGCTTCATACAATGTAGCTCAGTTGGTAGAGCGTTGAACTGGCATCGCAGAGGCCATGGGTTCGTATCCCGTTGGAGCCACCTGAATTTTTCAGGTGTCTATAAGAGACAATTGCTTAAATTGAAGAAAAGTTCGAGGATCATTTCTGACTTTTGTCTACAGTCCGCACTTATATTCACATTACTTTGATCAAGTTCTTTCACAGAATGCACAAGTCCAACCAATGGACCTTATTGTAGTTGAGCCGGCAGGCACATTTTCTTTTGTTTAAAACTACATGTACAATCATGTATTACAAAAGAGGATTAAGGGTCAATGTAATTCAAAATAACCCCTTAGCCTAGTTTATGTGGCAAAGCCACCGATAACTCTGATAAGGGCTATTGAGCTGCTCCCAACTGTGGGTCTTCATAGCTCAGTTGGTAGAGCGTTGCAGCGGCATCGCAGACGTCATGGGCTGAAATTTTCAGTTGTCTACATGTACACAGTGCACACGAGACAATTGCTTAAATTGTCAAGAATTTCAAGCAGTTCAAGATGTCACACATTAAGATCATTTATTACCTTACAAAATATATGTTTTACATGTCAACCCAAGCAATGTCTTATTTAACATAAGGTGAAAAAAAATTGCTGAAGTAGCAATAAAATGGTCACAAAGAGCACAGAATAAACAACTAAATCCTGGAATCCCTTTCTTCAAGTGGAGTACCTACCCAATCAAAAAGAAGCTGTATGAAGTCTTCCAATGGGGATTCAAGTCTTTGGAGATAACTGCAAAACTTTTCAAAGCCAACACTGTGTTTGAAGACTTCCTGTGTCAAACAATGCAAGGCAGTCATTTCAAATTATTTTGTTCTCAATAAATTCATTATAATCACAATCTTTACAAAACGTATTTACATTAGGAGTTCTTGCACTTTATGGTGCCAGCATGCAATTAGGGACACATTCAGGCCAGACCACAACAACGAGAATTCCATTCCCTGCTCTTATAAAATAGTGTGTGGGGTCTTTAATGCCCCACAGATTTTACGTTTTATAGTCCTTATCTTTCCAACAGCTCCAACCGCTGTTGGAGTTGGGGTTCAGTAGGGTTAACGCTAGACAATTTGACTTGTCAATAGGGAACCCCTGGGAGTCAATGGGTTAAGAGGCCAATCATAGCAAGCTTACATTGCGCTATGAAAAAGATATTAGAAGTGGTACATAAAATTTATTAAAAACCTTGGCAGCTGAAGATGAATGGGTGAGCCTCTTAATGCCTCCCACAACACAGTGATACAACTTGTTTTGTTCATCATCATCTAGACACTAAAAGCAAGTGAGAATAAATTATAGAGAAAAGGCAAGCCTAAACGTTCCTGTCCTGAGCAACTACAAATATGCCAACCATCTTATTAGTTTATGCATAAATGTAAAAGTTGGCTAAATTGTAACACTGTAAACTTCACGTAAACAAAATGATATAAAATGAAATGAATATATGCAGATTTGAAATCAAGTGAAGTTATCATCCTCCCAGTTATGAAAGCAGTTTTAGCAATTGCGTAGAGAAGCCTGAAAAATTCAGGACTTCAACAGAGTTTGAACCCATGACCTTGCAATCTGCCAGTGCAACATTCTAACCAACTGAGCTATGAAGCCACTGATGTTGGGAGCTGGTCATTTGTGGGTTTAAATGTTCCTGTGATGAATGAATCAATGAACAAAAGGATATATGAAATCACAGGAACATTCAAACCCACAAATGACCAGCTCCCTACATCAGTGACTAGACAGAGTTCAGTTGGTTAGAGCATCGCACTGTCATTGCAAGGTCATGGTTCAAACCACTTTGAAGCCCTGAATTTTTCGCAATTGCTAAAATTGGATTCATAGCTGCAAGGATCATAGCTTCACTTGACTGTACTACATCGTAAACCTATTTAGATGACCAATATTCCCAAGGATCTCCTGAACAACTGTTACAGTGGTCCAGTACCCAAATGAGAAATACATGTAAGAAAATCATGGATTTGACAAAGGCTATAGCTGCACTCAGATTTTTCTCATGTAAATAAAGCCTAAGTCATTGTGACTACATAGTTTTAAATAAATGAAAAATAAAGCTAAGATATTTTGTAAAATATGCTTAATATATATTACCATCATCATGATTAATCCACTTAAAGGTGCAGGATTGCAAAAAAGCACCTTAAATCTCATTTCCATCTCATTAAAAAACGAGTGCATTGTAAGATACCTGGTGTTCCTTCAAAAACCGATTAACCGTATTATTTTTTTCCGCAATCCCGCACCTCACTAGATGATAAACCCTTTCACTCCCAATAGTGCTATTACTTATTATTCCGAGGTGAAGTAGGACATTACTTATCAACGCTCTTTTTTCATACATGCATGCCGCACATGGAATGTTCTACCTGCTGAGTTACGCCCAAGTCACATCTCCCAAGCCTCATTTAAGCGTTCACTAAATCAGGAACTAAATCTGTATGGCATGGACAACATCAGAACCTGGAAATCAATCCCAGGTGCAACATAGCAAGGACTCTCCTTTGCCCACTGTTGTGCTGCTTCCAGCAATTTAAACTCTTGTTTTGCTTCCTTTTTATTTATTTTCATTTTTTGTTTATATAATTATGATCACTCACTGAAAAACTATGTCCTTTTAACCCTTCAACGCCCAAACCGGCCTAAGCCAGCCAGACTTCCCCCTGGGAGTCAATGGGTTTATGTCACTTGGAGAACACTTTCTGATGACCAAAATGATGCTCATTTACATGTTGGATGGCCTCATAGGATCCATCAAGGGAATTCATATTATAAAGTTCCAAACTGCCCATACATCTTTAATACTACATGTATTACTATTTACCCTTATTGTGTAAAGGATCAATTTGTTTACAGGAACAGTCCCTCTTTGATTTATGAAATGATCCTGTGATATGTCAGCTTTCTATCCAGGCATTTAATTATTGACAACTGACCTTGAAATCCAGCACAGAAACCAAAGCTGGAAAACATCCAATTCCAACAAACACAGCCTGAAAACAAAATTGAACAAACCACAATCTTCAAGTGAATTATTACTTCCCACCAATGACATGGCCCTGGTTCAATTCCTAGATTCGGCATCATTCATGTATGTTTATGTGGGTTAATTGAGTTTGTTGTTTCTCTACTCTGCTCCAAGTGGTGTTTCTCCAGGTACACTACTCCAGACCAGTTTTCCCCTCTTTTCAAAAGCACCCCCCCCCCCCCCAAAAATCAAGCAAGGAGCATGGATTTGCAGGCCATTGCAGCAGTTCAAATTGGGCAGTAGAAGTCTAGACACTTAAATAAAGTTTATTATCATTATCAAAATATTGCAGAGGGAATGGTTGTCATTGGTAAGCTTAACCCCCAACCCCACCCCCCCCCCCCCCCTCCACCTCAATCGAGAAGCATGGATTTGTAGGCCATTGCAGCATTTCAAATTGGGCTCAAACCGGCAGGATCAACTCTGCCACACTTTGTTGCCTCTGGTTTGTCTAAGATGTTTCTTTTGGATTAAAAATGGAGTGTGTACAACCTGACTCGGTCGTGAACAAAAAATGCTTGGATTTTCGCAACTTTCAAAGCCTATAAAATGGCAGGATTTGTTAGAAAAAGGAAAAGATGGTGGCAATGCGTTTCGAACAGGTGCAAAGATTCATTTTAGCGAAAAAAATATTTTGGGGTTAGGTGCACTTTAAGGAGAGGGGAAACCGGAGTACCCAGAGAAAACCTCTTGGTGCAGAGTAGAGAACCAACAAACTCAACCCACATACAGTACATGTAGATGTATGACACCGAGTCTGGGAATCGAACCCGTGCTCTATTGGTGGAAGGCGAGTGCTCTCACCACTGCGCCATCTCTGCACCCCATCAACATTGAAGGGAGAGAGGGGGCAAATTTCTGTCTGTGTTACAACATTTGTGACTGAGACTGTAGCTTGATTTCAAGCTAAAGCCCACTTCCTGTATAATCAAACGCTTAACATTTAGATATAAACTTTATTCAAGCGCCACAATGGTGACTTACTTGGAGCACTGCTGAATCATTGCAATCCAAGATCTTAGGAATGGCATCTGCATGATAAGAAAAAGTTGAATATTTTGAATTCATAGCACCATGCAGCCTAGCATGTTAATCGATCATGATAATATTTTACATTAATTATTTTTGATCTTTAACAGCATACAGTGAGATACTCTCTGGCAATGCAGGGTTCTCAATAGAACCCAAAACAAGTCCTGTCAAGGGTGTCACCAGTAGGTGTTACAGCTGCAAAAGCTCCTTGATCAGTAAATCAATCAATATAATTACAAATATAAAAAGAACGACTTTTGGAGAAAATAAATCTGTAAAGTTTTTAACCCTAGTTGCTTTTGCAATTTTCCTTGTCGCCTAGCAATCATTTTTGGGGAACACAATAAACAAAAAATCCAGTCACAACTGGAGAAAGAAAATTCACTGACAGAGACAAACAAAATAATTTTGTAATTATTTCCTTATTAATTTTTAGCAAAAGTAGCAGCAAAGTGGCACTTGCTAACCCTTTTGGTTTGAAAGAGCGAAGATAAAAACAAGAATTTGGGACTTCTCTAGATATTTATATACAAGTATCAAAGGGAAAAAATATATTCGCAAATGTGACTATATTGGTCACAATATCGAGCCCTGATTTTATTTGAAGGGCTTCTATCACAAATGCAAAACATAAACACCATATTGAATTCAAAACATTTTAGCCCAGACCACTCACAGATGTCATGTTCCAGACATGGCCATGAATGTCACGAAACCAACCAGGGATTTTTTGCTTTCTCTCAATGTAAAATGTAAGTACCATAGAAAATTGTTTGGAAAAAATAACAGATTATTACCCTTAGAAGGAGGGAAAACATAATATTCCAAGCCTCTTGATGAAAAAAATTTCCTGGGGGAGCATGCCCCTGGACCCCCTAGTACTTTAACATGTACATCTTTGGCCATGTACTTCAGTGTTACAGTTGAAAATAACCTCCAATGTACAATCGGCTGTTCAAAATTCTATTGAGAACCCTGCTCTCTGATAACACTTCCAAAAGCCCAAGAAATTGAAGTTAACGAGTACTAACCAAGCAAGCACAAAGTCTGCTTAAAGTGAACTGAAGAATGACTGCCTGTTTCCCTTGAAAGATAACATATTCAAGAACAATTATATTATTAATTAATGATTTTTACGAGCATAAAAATATTTGTCTGCCATTTCGCAAAAAATCATCGATGATGCACCTTAAAACAATTTCAAATAGATCTGCAATAAGTATTAAAACAAAGTAACTTCAGACTGTGGTTCCAACAAGGTTCGAATGGGTCCATGACCTCTGTGTTTCTGGTGCAATGCTCTAAATACCAACTGTCGAGCTATTAAGCCACTCAGGGAGCAGTCAATTTGGTGGGTTCGTGTGTTACCAATAATTAATGAGGTAAAAGAAAGTTTAGAACAATACCCAAGACGTATGACATCCAAGAATCGTTTCAGCAATGAAGGTGTATCTACAAGGCACTAAAACATAAACAGAGTAGCTTGCATCAAAGAACCCAGTTTGATGAAGGACTGACTGATTTACTCCAAGTAAATTGTTTGCTACCAACCTGAACTTTTTTAAAGGTTATATGATATTATTACGATTTTTCTCACACATAAAAATTAAATTATACGACCAATAACAGGCCTATAAGTGGTTTCACATCACAACATCACAGCCATGTTGGTGGACAAAAACAAGAGATCTCTTATTACCTCCCTTTGTTCGTCCAAAAAATTTCTGGTCATCTCAGATATTCAGACAAACGCTAAATTCGACCACTGTGGAAAGGGACATTTCTGTCCAAAATATTATGGTCAGAACAGTAAGAGCACACTGTCCCTTTAATTTAAGCAATAAAGGGCGTTTTCCGTGCTTCCATAGCCTCATCTACACACAAGGGGGAGCTGGGAGAATTCAAGACAGTTATGGCTATGGAAACACGGAAAAAAGTCCTCTATTGTTTTTATAAAATATTTCTTAAAGACAATTCAACAAATGAAGGAAAATGCTGGTTTTATTATTTCCTACCAGCCAATCAAAATGCACGTCTGACTACAAAACCAATCAAAATTCATGTGATGTCACAGCCGTGTTTCCATACTCTCATCTATAAGACACGGTGATTGACCAATGAGAGTGCGCGTACTATCCTCAGGCTAATTATTTTGTAATTTCAAGTACAAACTAATGTTCAGCTGGCAAATGAACCGTTCTTTATTTCATGAAGCCTCAAATTAACCAAGTACAAAGGTATTGAGAAATTGAGATTTCTTTGTATAAAAGTTCTTTATGTACAGATTTTAATTAACATGCCCTGTTGGCAAAGATTTCCTTGGTTTCTCTATCTTCTGAGGAAAGGAAACCGCTGCATGGATTTCCTCAATGTTGTCCAGAATTTTGGACAAAATGATCATTTAACTCTTAGACTAAGAACCTGTTTCAAACCTACTATAACCAGTTTGAATGTAATATTTTAACGCCTGTCCAATGGTGGTAGAGTGGACGTGATGTTGCACTGACGTCACGTCACTCATGTGTGACAACATCGAGGAGATCCATGTAGACCTCCGCAAAGCGGGTTAACTTTGATACATGTAGGGGAAAGATTTTCATAATACCTACACCAAGACATTGATAATTATACAGAGGTTTATTTAGAAATACTTAAATAGAAGTTTCACTGTTCTCCTAGCTTATATTTTTAAAAAGGTCATGATTAAAGCTGAAAAGTTTCATCATGGCATTTTAAAACCTCTGAATCCCAGTTTAAGCTATTTAAAACAAACTGTGATTCAGCCTTAAGCCCTGCAACGTAGCTTCACTGACCTCAAAGTATAGAAGGATCACTTCACTATTTCGTGTATTCAAAAAATTAATGTCAATTTGTGTGACATCCTTCCTAATAGTTCAAAGTTAACCAAACTACCAGTACAGCACTGTATCTCATGAATGGTTGCTTGTCAGATTTTGATTCACTCATTGTGAAGAATAGTCCACTTAATCATCAAAATTACAATTTGCTCGATTGTGATTGGTTTAAAAAACTCCAATTTTCCACTAATTCACTTGCCAAATTGTTATCAGACAGTTCAATAAGCCAATCACATTCACAGTTGTAGTTTAAATCAAGCAATCACAGACCCTTAAGTTTCTTTCTTTCAGAGCGAGGTTGAACAATTTACGCCTCTTTTGTCAGTCTTTTAACGCAAATTTTCACAGCTATGGAGCAATCCATGCTTGTTTTTCTTATCAAAGTTTACTAATTTATTGCTTCAATAAAATCAATTAAGATCAAACTTACAAACCTGATGTTGGTTTTTCAAATCTGCATGGTGAATAAGATGTATGATTTTTATTAGACTTGTCACAGCAAGTTCATAACTCTGATCCCCTCTGTAAATTGCATCATCAAGTTTTTTTGACAAGTCATTTTGTGTGTGAAGATTGGATAATTCTCTAGATTCCAATGATCTGAAGAGTTTGTCAGTAATTCCGGGGCTGATTTTGGAAGCTGAACATCCCTGAAAAGAAAGAAAGCACTGATTCAGAAGTCACACAATGGGAAACTATCATTCATGCTTTTCTTGCTCAACTTAAAGTGAAACTGTCATACTCATTTTGCTGGGTAAATTAACAAATCGAAAGTGGTTCAACGTTGTTTGTACTGACTTACCTACAACGATACTATTCATCATCACAGTGGTAAAAATGTTGTGGACTCTCGAGGCGTAACTTTCTCGCAATATGATTGGTTTATTTCCCAAAATGGGCATTCCTGATTGGCTATTACATTGCGTGACAAATTGACGCGAGCATGTTGCATACAGCATTGTCTAGACTCTTATCGACATCGGAAAATTAGCCAATTATAGTAATAGGTGCAACCCACAGCATTTTAACCAACAAAAGTAATGATATAAACTAATAACATTATCGTGTATGGGCGTTGATAGGAAGATGACACTGAAATGATGGATACATGTCATCCTTGCCACCAAAGGTGTCATAGTTCTCATAATGATCAGGATTTTCATCATCATACCGGAAATCCATACCATACTGTGTTCTTGCCGTAAATCCTCTATTAAGCCCTCCCCTCTCTAAAAAGCCTCTTGTTACGGGCATTACTAAACCATGAAACAGCGAAACACCGACTCACCAAAACAGCGAAACGAAACGCTAAAACACCATGTATGACCGTACCATACATTGAATACTAACCAACAAAGGTTGGATTTGAGATTAAATATTGTTTTAGGCCTAATCAGGCCTAAGACGTTATCGCTCACTTCATTGGGATTAAGATTAGGATTCAGATTAAGACTAACCTTTGTCAGTTAGTATTCAATGTATGATGGGGTCATACATGGTGTTTTGGTGCTTTGTTTCGCTGTTTAGTAATGTCCCCTTTTTACCGTAAATAAGCCCCTCCTCTCTATAAAGCTCCCCCCCCCCCCCCCCCCTCTCCCACCCCAAAAGACAGACAGAGTAAAATACCAAGTCTGGCCGGTTCAGGCCGGTTTGTGTGTTAAAGGGATAATTGGATAATTATTTCATGGGGACAGTTTTTCAGTGAGTGATCAACCTATTGACTTCTTGGGGTTCCCCATTGACGAGTAAAGTCATCTGGTATCAGACAGAGTAAAATACTACTTATGGGTTAGACCGGTTTGGGCCTCAAAGGGTTTTTAATGAGAGTTAACAATTATTATTGGATGAGGTTGAGCATGTTAGCAATAATTATCAAGGCCAAAGTTTGTGTTATCAGCTGAAGCCGAAGGCTGAGGCGGATAACACAAACTGAGGCCTTGATAATTATCGCTAACATGCGAAAACCGAATTCAATAATTGTTTTATTATGCATATTCCTGAGCTGAGCTCCACCATGACAAAACTGATCAAACTGCTGGTTAGTGTGTTAGGTGACGTCACTTCTGCATGCATAAAACTATTGTCTGTAGATATGACGTCAATTCTACATATATAAAATCTATTGTTTGTAGGTATGACATAAGAGAAACAGAGCAAGCAAGAATTAGCTGCGTGCTTATAGCCAATCAAAATCGAGCTGGTGACACCAATGTATAATAATTACTATTATCATCACTGACATCCTCATCACGATAACCATCACTATCATCATATAATATATTCAATTTCCCAGGAAACTGACAAAATAATTTTACTGGAAATCAATTTTTCATAATAAAAACTGATAGCCTCTCAAGGGTACCCACAATCCCCACGTCCTCCTCCACCCTGTACATTCTGATTCATCCCTATACACCCACCCATATCGCTCCTACAAAATTCCTCCCTGACACTCCAACAATCTGATTTGTAGTTTTATACGACTGGTTTGCTTATGGAGTCAATTTATTTAAGCTTAGTAAGGAAGCATTAAACGACGACTCTAATGCTTAGGGCAATTAAAGTTTTCCAAAAATTCTCCGACATTGATACTAAACCGTTAGGAACCTGATTCTCGAAGCATGTTCAATCCGTAAACATTCGATGCCAGGTACTAATTAACTAGAAAGCTAAAGAACAAGGAACAGACTGTCAACAACACAGAAAGAAAATACGTCCTAATCGAAAGCTGCTGCATATAAGCATATATCAGCTCGTTACATTAATTTAATAAGAAAGAGGAAAATATATAATTATCACAAATTTATGCGTCAAATGAGCACATTCATAAAATTCTGATTTGCAACTCAGTTTGCGCCTTGATATCTTTTTACACACCTTGTCATTGACAAAATTCCAGATTTCTTGCGGTTCAGAAGATGTAAGTTCACTACAATAAAAAGATGAAGTCCCAATGATATTGTCTTTTAAATGTCAGGTTACGTACTGTATACAATCAATGATTCAGATGAAGAGATTTCTTGAGACAGCAAATGAAGTCCCACCAAAGTTTTCTGTCATATTTTCCCATAACAATGGAAACAATTCGGAACCAGAATTGTCAAACCAACATGATTCGAGAAACATTGACTAACACTCGCCTGTTAGAGACCTGAGTGAGTGATTCCAAAGATTCCTCATCAGCCATTGTTGTTTTGGAAGTCAGAGCAATGTTTGCCCCAGGCTCTTCACTTCTCGGTTGAACCAAGCGCCACGGCCTCGCGAAAAGATCCAGTGCGCGCTTGTCCGAGAATTGAAGTCTAACGTACCATTTTCAGATGAAATTACAAAAGCAACACTTTCTTCAAAGTTACTTCAGGACCCCGAGAGGGTTCGAGCTAGAGACATTGCGCAAGGGCTAGAAGTGGAAGTTGATGTTAGAGCGCTTAATATTAAAAGCACGAAACGTTTTTGAGGCATGAATGGCGATCGGAATTGAGCTGTTTTCCTATTTAACTTTTCTTGATACTACCACGCTTATATCGCCAATCTTTTCTCCATCGGAGATGATTAGTTTAAAAATCTGGGAGAGATTAAATTATTCGAAATATTCACTTCCGGTTTTCCTCCGAGGTAAAAAAAAACGTCCAACTCAACTTTTTTTTCCTCGCAGCCATTCATTTTAAATTGCGACATTCAATTTTTTAAAAGAGATGCATATATTTAACAAAATTTTCACCGAGTCTAAGGTGAATAATTGTTTTAGTATAATTACATTATACACTTAATGTATGGTCCCGCGGGAAACATCAGGACTCGAGGGAAACTTGCACTACATACGATACATATTACAATACCATAACACTAGTCAAATGGAATTATAGTTGATCTGTTTACAACGTAATTGTTTACATTTTAATTGTTCGAGTCTCTAATAAGAATTTTGTTTGTTACTTTCACTATGTAGGGTATTGGCTTTCTAGGATTTAATAGGTTGTTAAATAAATAGATAGCAAGAAAATCAAAATACAGAAGCTGAGAAGTAGAAGGACACAATGTAATTTTATAAGGACAGAAAACATTTCCATTTGTTCCTAAATTCTTTCTCCTTATTACAACTGGCTGCAATATATTTTTCTATATTAATTTTTTCGCGCACAAGTGAGGCAAAATCATCGAAATTGTACTTTATGGTATTTAAAGCGTTAACATACAAGAAATATTTACCTAAAATAATAAGATGGTTGAGGGCCAAACAGTAGTTGTGACAGCGAATAATTCCGAACATAATCTCCAGTTCTGGAGAAAACAAAACTAACTAGTTGCCTGAGGGACTGTGCGGCAAATGCTTTGTTATTTCTTTAGACTTTTCCTTCAACAATCACAGCAAAACATCCGCAGCGGGCAGCAACTGCGGAATTGTATCCCGGTCGGGATACATTTGAATTCGACCAGGGTACGTTACGGGGAATCAACCAATCACAGTGCTTCTTTTGTTGAGTGAAACTCTAGGTATATAGCAAAAGTTGATGATTTGAAAAAAAGGAACAATTATTTTCTTCGCTTGTCACTTTGAAAAAACCGCTTCGATGATTATCACGTAAAAATCACCTCTACTGCAATCTATCAGGGCAGAGAATTTTCAATAATCTCCTCTGTAATTATACTAGCTCAATATAAATGTAATTAAGTTCAAATAACAAAACTGGGGAACCAAAATG
The DNA here is from genome assembly GCF_036669935.1 of Montipora foliosa. Taxonomy (NCBI): domain Eukaryota; kingdom Metazoa; phylum Cnidaria; class Anthozoa; order Scleractinia; family Acroporidae; genus Montipora; species Montipora foliosa. The sequence goes on from NC_090882.1 coordinate 9,508,805, forward strand.
TAAGCTTATAAAGAACGAAAATAAACTATGTAAATCTAAATGTTAATTGAACATATGAATGAAACACAGTTAAAATAAATCAGTTACTTTTAAAAATGTTCAGACAGCAAACAAAAACAAGCTCGAGTATGTACTCATATGATGATGTTTAGTTACAGATGTCATTTTAAGCATTCCTCAGACAGCAGATATTGCAGGTACAGTGGAATATTCTTCCAAAGATCGATTTCCACAAGAGAAGTCATCTGTTTACCAATATTTGTTCTAACACTTGTCATGGATTCTAAGAGTTTTGTTGGGTAGCTTATTTAGCATTGTAATTTTATGCACATTTCCTGAGTATTGAAAGGTGACGTCTTGTTCTTAAGCTGCCTATTTTGTGCCTTCCACTAATGCCGCAATATTGTAGTCAAAACAAAAGCTTTCAAATCCGTGCTTTACGAGGAAGCGTCCCTGTAAGCGAAACATCACATTTTCAGTTGTTTTAATGACGTTCAGTACTTCGACGCTCTCGTGTGGTAAAGAGCGCTTATGAGTGGGTATAAGAGTAGATCACTATCTTTCACGGAGAGTCTTCCAGGGGAGGAGAATACGTGATGTTCCCTTAAGTGATTTCACCAAACAAGAGTCCACTGGGACCACAAGTAAACAAAAACTCAAAGTCGGACTTTGATCGGGCTCGGCCATGATTGGTTCGCCAAAACATCCAAATGATAAATGCATAACTGGACATTGGTATTCAAAAAAGTAATTTAAAGTTAGCGTCACAAAAGTCTGACATTCTTGAATTGCGTCAAAAGGACTAAACAAGGTTTTCTTGCTCCGAAAATGCAAGCAAGACGTTTTCTTCTGATACAAGTGTTGCTGTGCGTTGTAGTCTCAACGGAAGGATTTTGGCCATGGAGCAAACCGCCTAAACAAGACAATGAAATCAAGACCCCGGTGATACTTGGTAATTTAGATTTTTCACGTATATCTGAACTGCGGAATTGAACGAAACGAAAGTTGGAAAGATCAACGCAGTTAGTTGAACAGCTTGAACAGTTGCAAACGAAGCCCGAAAAAATTCAGGCTTGACGGGGATCCTAACCCCTGAAAGGAGTGCTATCAGTAGCTCAGCTGACAGAGTATGTGCAGTGACAATTCGTGTTTACTTTGCCACTGTTTAATTAAGTTGCTCAACTAGATGTGACGATCATTTCAACTTTCATTTCATGGCATTGCTTGTTAAACGATAACTTTGTTTTTGATTTTCGAAAGATGACGATGAATATTTATTGATAAACTATAAAAAGAATACTAATATTAATACTAGTAATAATACCTTTAGAGCTCTATTTGACCATCTTATAAGAAATCTACAATGGAATTACAAATTAGTAAAATGGTAATAGCAAATTTATCCTCTAGAACTATCTCTAATGGGTGCTTAGTTATGTTGTAGTGCCCTGGGAATATTAGTATTATCATTTCTATATGGTTCAAAGGAGACGAAAAGGAAGGTTTCGTTTCGCTGTGTTTATGATAGCTTTAGCATAGCTTTGTAGGCTGGGTTAACCACAACATGGTTTGATCTCACGACCTCAGCATCTGGCAAAGTTAGTTAGGGTTCTCCGGTCCAGCTGAGCTGTCTTGCCGGGTGTAGTTTGTCCTGTAATCTGCAAAGCTTAAGCTCTTCTTAAAATATTACTTATACGCCATGTAATGAACTGTGATTGTGTAACTTTATCAAGATGCCATGATGCTTAACGTTTGCATCTTGGGAATTCAAAAAGTGTCAAGATGCCCTATGACAACAGACGCGCTACTAAGTGTTTTGTCTGAAATCCGGCTTCCGTGCCGGCTTCGGTTGCGCATATTTTTTCCGTTTGATGCATGCATCAGAGATGACAACAACGGAGGCGGCTGAGATAAAGCACTGATTAGCATGCCAACTGGTGAAGACGCTATCGTCTGCAAAAAACGTCGAGCGAATTAACAGAACTCTTTGCTTCTTAGCTAGTTCAAGAAGTCATTCGATTTTCCCCCGACCCGTATTTCGAGATCTGCGATGTGTTTTTAATGCCTTTATTCGATCATAACAGGCAATATATTTATTTAGCATAATTTTCAGCGGTGAATTTGGAGGCGCGGCTTCTAAGCCAATCAAGCACTTTTCGTGCCTTTTTATCTTGTTTTAGCCCGTTGTTTTGCACTTTCTTGATATTCACCGCTGAAAATTACACTAAAACAATTATTCGCCTCAGGCTCAAGCCTGAAAAATTCCCGGCTTGAAGAGAACTCGAACTCATGACCCTGTGATTGCATTGCACGGAGTCTTCAAGCCTGGGAGCTGGTCACTTGTAAGTTCGTATTCTATCTGGTAATAGGAGAACGTTTGATAAAAAGAATAAGAGATATTTTCACTGACTGTATACTGTCACACAAATGAATTGTGCTTTCCGCGCCCTGATTGGCTAAATTGGAGTTGATTAGCCAAGTACTATTCTCCTCCGAGTATATAGTCGGTGCGCGAGATTTGAATTTTCCGACCACACGACAAAAATGAAATAGTTTTTTAGTTCGCTTTTTATTCAACTTGTGTGGTATATACTAAAATAATTATTCAACTCAGTGTCGGTGGCTAGCGGTGGAAAATTGACTCTGTCATTGCTTCACTCTCCTGGAACTTTGAAAAAAATTGCTCTAGCACCCAGGGTAAGATCATATATGCTGCGTGGCTTGAATTTGGCTGTGACGTTAATTTTTGACTATTGGGGAAGAAGTGCAAACTCAACAAAAAGTTCTGTTGCGTTTACCCCTATAACTAAGTATCTTTAGACAGTTTACCGAACTAAAATTTATTCTTTGTGCTATAGAAATTCCCCACTCATTCCTTCATTGCTTTGGTTAGTTCCAGGGTCAGGTGGAAGCCAACTAGAAGCAAAACTGAACAAGCCAACTGTATCCCATTGGTACTGCCGCCAAAAAACATCACATTACTTTACATTGTGGGTCCAGATCAGCTTGATGTTACCTTTCGCCATTAATTGTTGGGTTGACAACATGAAGTAAGCTAATTTAATGACAGTTGGTTACTTTGCAGAAAGTCCGATCCAGGAGTGCTTTTTTCACTAAACAAAAATGTTTCGGTAGCCTGGTGCTTCCATGACAACAGTTCCACCTTTTAGTCAGCTCACCCACACCAATCTTGTGAGTCCTCAGTAGAGCTGTTTGGTAAGCGGCCGCCAGCTGACCAAAGAGCCCGAAGACTCTGGGTCAAGAGAAAATGAGGGGACAGAGAGGTAGGCTCAGGGAGTTGGCCGGGATATGTCATGTCCACGAAAGTTATTTTTAGACGAGCGGAAGTTTTTGTTCTAGCGGAAGTCTGTCTTCCGAGACGTCCGCATGCAGTCTTTCCTCGCTCACAGATTCTTAGTGAAAAGAGAAAATGGCGGCGCAGGTGTAAGGCTGATGAATATTTATTTTCTTTCAAACATCAGACCGAGGTTGGCCTGCATGCGGACGTCTCGGAAGACAGACTTCCGCTAGAACAAAGACTTCCGCTCGTCTAAAAATAACTTTCGTGGACATGACATATCCCAAGGGCCGGACCGGGAACCTCCCTCTCTGTCCCCTCATTTTCTCTTGTCCGGGTACAACAACTTTTCACCTCGGCGAAAACGAAGCAAATATTCTTTGCTTACGCTATCATTTTTCAATCGCTTTCACCTATCCACACTTCAGTGTTCACAACAATGAAAACAATTTTGTTCAAAAATTTCCCCATACTTTTTCGCGTC